>NC_089583.1:90592500-90892500 GCF_019320115.1 Miscanthus floridulus
TGCTTGGCTTAATAACTTAATGGTGTGCTACAGCCAGATAAATCAATATATCTTATGCTTGGCTTAATGACTTAATGATGTGCACCATTGAGCGAGAGATATTCAAAGAAATTGATCTTGAGAAGATTAACAAATCATTTCAGAAAAAGAGAAAGATAGAAAAAAGCAAATACCTTGGTTGCCTAGACGCAACTGAAGTTTCATTGCCGTTCGTTTAGTCTTTTTACTTCACTTATATTATATCTTTCTATTTATCCTAAATGTTTTTACTTATATAGAAGACGATCACGACAACTTATATGTATCTAAAATAATTTAATGACAATTTTTTGCTTTTTATATTATTGATTCTGTCATATCTTATTTTATTTATCATGTACCACTGAATATAGTAGACGTATCCAGATCTATCTATAAATAGCGATGCTAGCGTCCAGAATTTCGGTGCCGACGTGTCAGACGCATCTCCCACCAACCAATTTTTAGGGCCCGTTTGTTAGGGATTTACCATTAAAAAAGTGAATCTGGATTTATGATTCACCGTGAATTTAATTTTGGATTCACCATGGATTAGATCCACCGAGAAAACTATTGTGGCTCTAGATCACGCAAGGGCATTTTCGTTGGAATGGCCAGATTTGCCCTCGGCCTCTAGCAGCCTGTTCGGCAGGCCGTAATCGATCGTGGATTATAACCTGGAATAGTATTTTTCTCTCACACCAAACCAGCCAACACTAAATAATCTACGATCCAGCCCAGCCAGAACAAGTTTCTCTGTCTCACTACCACTCGGACCCACGTGTCTGGAGAAAAAAAAACACAGCTTCTTCCACGAGCGCGCCGGGCGAGACGCTGCCTGGGGCAGCTGTGGCCGGGCGGGGAGGGGCCGGAGCTCGCAGGCAGCCGGGGGAGGGGCGCGTGGTGCCACCGAGAAGGGCTCAAGGGGCCAGCTATGGCGCGCGTGGCCAGGGGCTCGACGGATCTCGCGCGGGCCGCCATGGCGAGGCACGGACGTACGACGACGGGGCAGGGTTGCGCGGGGCGGCCAGGCGCGGCCGGAGGCAGCACTGCCAGTCGCGGCTCGGCCGGACCCGGCCAGAGGCGGTGCTGCTAGTTGCGGCTCGGCCGGACTCAGCTGGAGACGGTGCTGCCAGTCGCGGCCGGGACCAGGCGCTGCTCGGCCGGGGGCGACGCGGCTGCGGGCGGCGCGGCAGGGACGGCCGGTGGAGGCACGGCGGTGGTCGCAACGAAGGAAGAGAAACGCTATGGAGGAAAAGAAGAAAGATTCAGTGGTGGTTAATTTCTCCCAAATTCACCAAACACAGTTTGGTGGAGCACACTTGAAGAGATCCACCAAAATAGTGAATCCAGCCTCTAGATCTACCATTTTGCTGAATCCGGATTTAGTGGATCTAGAGTTTTTGAGATTTTTTTTGGTGAATCCAAGCTCGTGAATCCAAATTTAGTGAATCCGAATCCCTACCAAACAGGCCCTTAAACACTTTCACCAACCATGGGCTGGCGTCATGGTCCACCAACGGAGTTCGATCTCAGGCTACTCGCAGTAACATAACAACAAAGCGGTACCCTGCGATGCCCGCGTAACAGAGAAGGAGAGAGCGCGTGCTCATGTCCACACCGCCATCCCCCCCAAGCCCCTCCACTGGACCCTGTTGCACCCCCTCCGTAGTCTGAGAAGGATGCAAGGTAGCAGAAAGACAAGGAGACCAAGACGAGGTAGCAGAAGGCGAGGAGGGATATGCAACACCTGATCTACTTTTGAAACATTTAGATGCAACACTTACAACATACGTATGAAGACAGATGAAATACTTTAAACATGTGTCTGAAACACCTGAAAAAACACTTGAAACCATTGCAAACATACGCAACATCTATATAAAACGCTTGCAACATATGTGTAAAACATATGTAACATCTAGATAAACACTCTTGCAACATACGTCTGAAAAACAGATGAAACATTGGGAACAGACATTTGCTACATATATAACCATTGCAACGTATGTAACATCCTGATCTAGTTTTGTAACATCCATATGAAATACTTGCAACGTAACTCTAAAACATTTGTAACACTTGCAACATGCGCTTTCAAGCGCAACATCTACTTGCTGCTCATGAAATGGAGGCTCGTCAGTGTGTAGAGTTCACCAGAGACAGTCGCGCCGTCACCACCATTGACCAGGGCCACCATCGACCAGATCGACTCTGCCTACCATGAGGACGGCTGGGACCCCTTCGTGGCCGCCGGTATCCTAGGCTTCATGCGGGGCACACAGTCCCCCAGCAGCCCCTGCAGCTAATGGCGTAGGCCCCACCACCACCAGATCTCTGGTCGGGCAGTGGATCTGGTGGAAGGATCAACGACGCAGAGTGGGGTGGAACGCGCGTGATGCGAGCGGGTTGGTCCATCCTCGCCTTCTGACATACCTTAAGCGCCGGCCGACCTAAAAATCAACTAGATTCTACATCGAGCGATCCAACTCTTTATAGATGTGGTGACCTAATTAAACGTTAACGGTCTCAACAGAAAAAAGAGCAGGCCACGATGTCAGGGCCCTGTCTCTACTCTAGACTCTAGGATGAGCGATGAACGTTTCAGCTTTCAAGTGCTGGAAATGTGCATTTTCAGGTGCTACCTGTCCATTAGGATTCCATTACGGTTGCTCTCTGTTTTCACTTTCTGTGTGGTAAGCATCTTCAGATGCTACCTGTTAGGCTGTTTGGCTGATTCTATCACACACTAGGGATAGAATGGAGCTGTCAGATTTGCGATGAGCATTTACGTATACTCCATTACTCGACACCCCTCTTTATTCTGAACGTGCCGGACTTGATTGCTTGTCATTTTGTCAAGAATACGACGAAGAAGATCATATTACATTACATCTAGCCGATCAGATTCATGTCCTCCGTTTCCGTTTCCATGGACATAGAATTCGGCCATCCACTCCATCTTGAACCGGGAATATATTCAGGAACACTGGATGAGAGGGTTGTGACAGAGATTTGTTGCCGGACAAGCACGGTTCAACATGGCCTTGAGCTGTCAGATCAATTTCCTTTCCGTGGGATTATCACCCACACCCAGCACCATAATGGCGCGTTACGTCCACTCCCCGCTCCCCACCGCGAACATGGTTTAACGAACGTGCACTGTAGCACATATTTCATTAAGAGGAAGCAGAGAACATCCAAACAAATACACGACGCGGCTACGAGAGAACCCTCGTAGCACAGGTTACAAACCACGGAGCAACACATAGTTGACACAGAGGAGTCGCAAGTAATCCCAAGATTACCGACGCGAACCCAAGACAACGACGAACACAGCAAGAAAACAAGAGAAAAAAAAGCCAGAAACTAAGCTATGCCTGCCACAAGAGATACATCCGCACAATGGTCGCCAACCGGGAGGGTCCAGCCGCGGTGGCAAACCTCAAGCAACCAGGAAGTCGCGAGGTAGAACCGCCAGTGACCAGGTAGCCACTGCGAAGGAGACAACGAGCTCCAGAGCCTCCAGCGACCAGGTAGTCGCGAGGTCAAACCGCCAGTGACCAGGTAGCCACTGCGAAGGAGACGTCGTACTAGTGACCAGGTAGCCACTGCGAGGGAGACGTCGTAGAAAGCCTCAAGCGACCAGGTAGTCGCGAGGTCAAACCGCCAGTGACCAAGTAGCCACTGCGAAGTGTGACGACACCGACCAGGTAGCCACTGCGAGGGAGACGTCGTAGAAAGCCTCAAGCGACCAGGTAGTCGCGAGGTCAAACCACCAGTGACCAGGTAGCCAGTGCGAAGGAGACTAACATGTTTTCATTCGACATTGCCAACATTTGGCGACAAAGTTGTAGAGGTTGGTTAGACCTCAAGCTCGACCCCCTCGGCAAGCTGGATGCCGTTGATCGCACAACCGGCCGGGAACAGCATGTTGATCGCCTCCCGCTTGGACTCTGAGAGGGGTTCGCCGAACATCGCCAAGTACTCGTCAAAAGCGCCGTCCTCTCCAGACAAAGACTGCTGCAGCGGTTGCACCCCCCACTTGGCCATTAGCACATTCTGTGCCTGCACCGTTGGGTTAGTTGCCCTGCATTTGCTCTTGGCTGCAAGTCTACCGCTTCGGCACGGCGGTGAGAGCGCCATGTCCAACACACGGCTCTTCCTGGTTGCACGTAGTCTTGGGGGGTCAAGAATGATAGGCTCTGTGATGACAGAGCACAGCTGCGACCGGAGGCGCCTTGAAATCTCCGTCGGTGTAGCCGGCGCCGGCACTGTTGCCGCCGGCACCGCCGTCGATGCCGCCTCTGTCTGCCGAGGCCTGGGTGGAGATGCCGCATTCGGTGCAGAAGGCCTGGTCGGCGTCCTCGCGCGATGAGGCGCCAGCGTTGTCCACTCCGGTTCGGAGCCACCTCGGTCTGTTACGCAACCCGTCGATGGTGGTCCGACGAACTCAGTCTGTACCTGATTGATTGAAGGCACAGGCATATGTGTACTCGCGGACACGTCCGCCCGTAGCGTTGAGTTGGACGACCGTGCTGGGCCTGCGAACTCTGCCTCAATGCAAAGAGCCCACCAGTCCTCGGATGCCGCCGTACGGGGGGACTCCAGGGTGCGACCGCCCACAAGGAGTATCTCTGGGTCTTCCGCGAGCAAGCGGCCCACAAAGCCTGCTGCAGGTCCCTGGGGCGCATGCCTGAGCATGGGAGATGGGCTCATTGGCACCAGTAACCGGCCGTTGGCCTTGGCATCCGAGGCCTGAGTTGCCGCTACAACAACTGGTTTTGGTGGCGTGTAAGCCAGCTGCAAAGTGGGTACGTCAGTGGCATCTGGAGTAGAGTCCGACAGCGACGGGTCCTCAGGCGCCCGCTCCCGAGGACGTGCAGGCGCACGCAGTCGAGGACGCGGCGACGCGACAGCACGCAGTCGAGGGCACGGCGACGCGACAGCACGCACTCGCGGACGTGCAGGCGCACGCACTCGAGGACGCGGCGACGCGACAGCCCGCAGTCAAGGACGCGGCGACGCGACAGCACGCAGTCGAGGGCGCGGCGACGCGACAGCACGCACTCGCGGACGCGGCGACGCGACATCCGGAATCTCGCGCGGGCCACCAGTTGCAACGTCCGCGCGCCTGGGTCCCTGCTTGCCAGTGACCAGCGGGCAACGAACCGCCCCGACTAAAACGGACGGCCGTTCCACGGCGGTCGTGCAAGACGGCGACGAGAGACGACATCGACGCCGGTCAAACCCGGGATGAAAGCGGTTGAAGTTGCTGTCGGCGGAGCCATCGTCGTCGCTGTCACGGCCGCCGAAGTAGTCATCCTCGTATCTGACATTGGCCCCGCGGCTGCGGTTGCCGTCGCAAGGACCGTCATCTCCATCGGCATCACCCCCGTCCTGCGCATCGTCCGCAGGCGACGCCGACGGCGCGCTCCAATCCTGAAACGCAACCAGGCGCAACCGCACGAGGTAGCGCAGCCCCGGAAGCACGGTCAAAGCGGCCTCGACGGGGCTGAGAATGCGTGGCTCCGGGATGAACACGACCTGCTCGTCGGGGATGAACCTTGGGTGCAGACACCATGCCGTGACGAAGAATTCTCGGTCGTCATCCGCCGGAACGTCACTAGGTCGGACAACGTCCACCTCGGCACAAGCGGGCCCGAGGATGGCCTGCGCCGTGGCCGCGTTCCGAGCATGCAGGGGGACGCGCCTCATCCCCACAAGCACCCTAAACGGGAATGATCCGGCACTGGCCAACGACGTCCTCCGCCATGGCCGCCAGAAGAGAGGAAGGTGCCCCTCCCCCGGCGGCGTTGCCAGTACGCGGTCTCTGTCATCGCGGCGCCTGAACCGCACAACGAAGTCCTCTGGATCATGGCGCCGAACCTCTGCGTCCTCTTCCGTCAATCCGTAGCGGCCAAAGAGGAACCGGGCCACCATGGCCGTCGACACCGTTGGCCGAGTGCCGCCAACCACCGCGACAAGCGCAAGCCCGAGCGCATCCTCGGCTGCCAGCAATTCCGCCGAGCGGGGGACGACGACGAACCCAGTGTGGCGCCGGAGTACGTCTGCCCCCACCGTATCCACGACGGCAGCAGAGGCTGGCGGCGGCGGCGGAGGCGGGGGAGGTGGAGGAGGCGGAGTCGGAGGGGCGCAGCAGCGAGGAACTGATGGCGACCTTCCCGTGGAGGCAGACCGCGCCGAGGGCGTGTCGTTGTCGGCGCGCCGAGTCCGCCAGCCCCCGTACCTCCGCCGGGAGACCCTTGTACCCCATGGCGACCGCGGCGGAGTGCGCTCGCGCTTAGAGCCCGCATGTCGCGCAGGGAGCGGGCATGCGACGGCGCGATGCCCCACACACCAGCAATTGAAGCACCTCGCCGGGAAGGTGCACTCTGCCTTTACATGTGAGCTCGCCAAGCAGTTGAAGCATAGGCCAACCAACGCTGGCGGAACAGGCCTAGCCGGCTTGGGCAGTGATCGACGACGCCAACGGCGGCGACTGCGCACCCGGAAGAAGCCGTCCGCGTCCGGTACCTCCAGAGGACGAGCAGGGTGCGCCGTGGGGGTACGACGCCGTTGGTGGCAGGCTGGAGGCGGAGCCGGGTCAAGCTGGGGATGAGACCGACGAGCAGCAGCCATGAAGTCCCCCTGCCCCTGCCGCTTACGACGACGACGACGCGCACGACGACGTTGCCCAGCCGGCTCCGCAACCGCCATGCCTTTGCCAGCCGTCGGCGGTGAGGGCGGCTCAGAGTTGGAGTAATCCTCCGAGTCAGTGAAGGAGATTCGCTCCCCGCGACCACAGCCGAAGAAGTCCTCCGAGAAACGGCCTGGATACCCCGCCCCCAGGGATTCCGGCGACAGGAGCTCGTCCTCGGCCTCGTCGGCCCAAGAGCGCCATGAGGGCGAGCCAGCCTCCATTGTGCACTTGGAGGCAAGTTGTTGTTGATGTACCGCGAACATGGTGGGTGGATGCTTTGCTCGGAATACCATGCCATGGCCACCCACTGTTGGAGCTCCGATCCTTCATCCTCCCATGAACGTACCTTGGGCTGAAGGGATATTCCCCTGCGTGTTTTGTTTCTTTCTGGTTTCTTCATGGAGGAAATGGGGACTGGGTGCTGTCGTGGTCACTCGATCGTTAGCTGTAGTGTAGATGCGTGCTGCTAAACATCGGCTGTTCCTGTTCGGGCCCGGCCTGATCCATCGATGATGGAGCCTGCCTCTGTACTTCTGTTCTGTAGTGCTGAGAACTGCTCATTCGTCGGCAGAATTTTCGTACCTGTCTATCAGGATTCAGGTAGAGAAATGAGGCATGTGGTTCTGCTTCCACTCTCACCTGACTGATTAGTAGTACTATACTGTGTCCTAAAGCTATTCAGAAACAGATCCCCCCCCCCCCAGTGCTCAGAAATCACTAGTGCTGCCCTTGGCCTGCTCGTTTGGCTGTGGCTTATCGTAAATTTTCAGCCGGAACAGTATTTTTCTCTCACATAAACCAGCCAGCAGTACTTCTTCACGAACCAACAACGATACGAACCAGCCAACCGAACAGGCCGATGGAATCTCAGGCACAGTGGACATTAATTATTGGTTACAGAAGAGCAAACACACAAGCTTGATAAAGCAGCTAATCTAATTGTTTGCTGACGACAAGGGTTACATCACTGAAAAAAAAGGTAACGCTGCTTCAGGACTAATTAACACCGTATCAATCCTAGAACAATGTAGTAGACGATGAGCACGGGCAATGACGCCAGCGTCCCGAAGATGACCCTGCAAGATTTTCAGCACGGGAGTGCTGTCTCAGTTGCTGACGAGGCAAAAAAATTATACGGAGTACTGCTTTATTTTCAGCCAAGTCACCAAGCCATGTGTAATAATAATAAATAAATAAACAAAGAAACTACTCACGCTGTGCTCAGCACGTCCGCGTGCTGACTCCCTGGCGAACACGAACGTGGTGATGGACTGGGGAAGCGCGGCCTGCATGACGGCGAGGCGCAGGACGTCGCCGCGGAGGCCGAGAGCCACGGCCCCGGCGGCGGTGGCAGCCGGCCCGGCCACGAACCGCAGCGCCATGCCGAGCACCGTCGGCCCGGCGCCGCAGACGATGATCTTCTCTTGCAGCGCCATGAACAGCCCTGCCACCACAGGATCGGACCATCAATTATATATAGACTCAGTGTTGTTGCACTGTGTGTTCTTATATATGACGCGGTTGCTATTAGTTCTCCGTACCCATGCTAAACATGGCGAGGCCAACGCCGGTCTTGGACATGACGAGCACGGAGCCCTGGATGATGCTCGGCGTCTCGATGTGCCACCTGCTGCGTCGATCAAGCACCACCGATCAACAACACAGACTAAACCAAAACGTTTGTTGTTGCTGCTCAAGTGCGCACATGCATGGAAAAATGTTTGACGAATGCAAAATTTATGTCTCAAGTGGCACTGTGGCAGCTAGCAACATCGCTGACAAGTTCCGTGCGTGGGCGCTGCACTGCAGGGGGCAGCACGCCTCTAGTGGCGTGTGGCTGTAACAGAGTAGTGGAAAAATTACAGCCCGGCGGCGAGCACAGGGAGACAGAGGCTAGTGCCGTTCCTGAAGAGAAACGAAGCAACGGAAAAGAACGGCCAGAATTAGCCGAGCTTCCACCTTTTTCAGTTTTTCAGCAACTGCTTGTTTGCAACAGACATTCCACCAACTTTATGCCAAAGTGGCTCCCTATTCTACATATATGCATGACTGGACTATATCATTTATAGAGTAATATGTTTCAGATATTTCACTGATTGTTTCAATATGTATGCTTAAATTAAATAGTAAGGCGGATGCTCAATCAAATCGATGTGCTTTAACTCCAAATTGATCTATTTTTGTACTATTGCTCCACTAACAAGAAGGCATTTGTTCCATTTTGCCCGGTTTTATTGGTGGTGTAGCATCCACTACACTACACAACGAATATCATTCGCTGTTTTTTTTTTTTCAAAATTCAACCCTGCTTGGAGTGGAGTAGCTATTTTATGACCTTTTATTCACCCATGCAAACTCTACTGCATTTAGGTACATAGTTATCTACTCCATCTGTTCATAAAGGAATACAATTCTAGCACAATACCAAATTAAAGTATCTCGAGTTTGTTTAGCTATAAAAAATATCAATATTTAAAATATCAAATAAGTATCTTTAGATTTGTCATGAGATATATTTTTATACCATACTTATTTGGTGTCATAAACATTAATATTTTACTATATATTTGGTTAAACTTTAGCTAGACATATTAAAAAATACACCTAAAATTACATTCTTTTGTAAGCTACTAGTACAAGCTAATGCACTGTGCGGATACTGTGCTACAGTGAGTTGCGATATGAGATCTTCGCGAGTTGCACAAGAAAGTAGAGCTAGTCGTCCAATAGATCTCTACAAATTTTAAGTCGATTTTGTTCCTACAAATTTGAAAAAAAAAAAAGTGTCTTCGACGTCCACCACAAATGAACTCGGGAAGCCTAGATTTCAATGGAAATGGCTGGAAGTTCTTTTAGAGCAGTGAGCGATCTCATGCACGTTTACATCAAATGGTGTGCCTGCGTAAATGACGCGAACCTGTTGGTGACGCAAGCCCACGAGACGCCAAGAATGCCTGCGTAGATGTTCGGGTTCCTCACCACCTTCGTCCAGACCGCTCTGACCAGCGGCCAGAACGAGTGAACCGCCGTCTCGCCACCCACAGCGCCGCCGCGTTCGTCAACGTCACCTGCAGCTTCCTCCGCAATGGCCAGCTTGCCGGCGCCCCCGGCGCGCCTGGCCTCAAACACGAGCAGCAAAGCCGGGAAGTAGACGATGAACTGCACCACGGAGAGCTGCACGATGAGATCGCGCGCCCACTTGCCGTACATGGCGTCCAGGAGCGGCACGCCCACGACGAGCGTGTTGTTGAGCGTGGCAAGCGAGAACCCCGTGATGCACCACGACAAGGCCCTGTCCTTGCCCTTGCCGCCGGCGCCGGCGCCGCCACGGCGCGCGGACGCGGATGCTGATGCTGCGGTGGCCCAGGCAGCGAGAGCGAGCGCGACGGCGAGCTTGGACAGCGCGTCAGCGGCCAGGACCCGGTAGCTGAGCGCGAAGGGGTCGATGCGCGAGGCGAAGTCGAAGGCGAAGAAGGGCACGGCGAAGTAGGTCACGAGGCGGTTTATGGCGTCGCACTGGTCCGGCGTGAACAGCTTCCACCACCGCACCGAGCCGTAACCGAGCCCCAGCGCGAGGTAGAGCGGCGCCATGGCCGCCACCACCTTGTACACGTCGCCCCACCCTATCATCATCTCCACGACTCCACCTACCCGCCGGCCTCCCCGCCCGCACCGGTACGGGGCTGGAGTATCTCGGTCTCACAGGCAGCTTACACACAAATGAGCTGCGGTCTGTTTGTGGGCGTCAGGTGCCGCCGTCCGCTTGTGTTTATATACAGGAGAGAGAGAGGTGGTGAGATGGAGGAAATGGAATGGTTACATTACAAGCATGGAGTGACAAGAATCAAAAGCAGGGATGAAAGCGACTTAAGTCCAAATGAAGCAAAATATCATCCCAGCGACGCCCAACGCAGCTGCTTCTACTGCCTAGGATCAAGCCCACTATGTCCCAAACATATGCGCATTAGGACGCCTGGGCTCATTGTCGCTCTGTGTTTCGCGTGCCGGATGGGCTATAGTAACTGGGCCTTCAGGTTCTTCAGTTGCTCCCAATGCGTCCCATCATCAGTAGCATGTGTGACTTCCTAAAAAAAATCAGTAGCATGTGTGAAAATATGGCACTGGTAAATAGGGCGTGATTGGTTTAGGGCATGTTTGGATGAAGCCCTGGGCTCAATTGCCTGGCTCAGCACTCTGCCTGTGACTTGCATGAGGCATGTTTGGTTGCAACCCTGATTTCAGCCTAAACAAACTTGCCTGTGTGTTAGGTTTCATGTAGATGAAATTCATCTCCGATCCTCTTTTTCCTCATAATTGTTGTCTAGGTTGTTTTTTTTAAATGATAATAGCGTCCAATGCAAGCCCTTCAGGGTGCGTGCTAGCTAGTTCTGCAGCCAAAAGTCAGCACCAACATCCGGACAATGTTGTGAAGATTCTCTAGTCTGAGCGTGTCGGCACGTCTGTTGCTAGCCGCTCGTGATTTTTTTCCCCACAATGTGCAAAAATGTATAATGTGGTTTCGTCTTGTGCTCGGCAGAGACGTTGGTTAAGCCAACCGATGGTGTCCTGGTGATGAGCTTGTCTGCTGTCCAAAGCCAATTTTGATAGGCGATATGAGCTCCAGTCGGGTGAGAATTTGCATCTTGCCCTTGGTGCGCCCGGACGTGCCAGATGAGTTGCTCCACGTCGGAGGTGATAGAGTCCATGAACTGTGCCTGGGTAACGCCGATAACGAGGTATATTCTTAATTCGTGGTTTGTAAGTTTCCACACAATGGATGGAGTCCGTGACGATTTGCAATTTTTTCCTAGTTGCACAATTCAGCCAACTGGCTTCATGGATACGTCGCCATCATACTGAGGTCACCAATATAGGTGAGAATCAACCATCTCCCGAAAGCCAGCAATCTGTGAATGGCTCCTCTCTACTGCACACTGATCCACTCTAATCAAATAGTTTGGGGCTGTTTTGGGCTATTACCATAATACCGTGGGCCACACAATGATGTTGTCGTGGTGCAGGCCTGCATGAAGCATCGGGTCCATACACTTGTCGCGTCATTTTCTTGGGCCGTTATCTTGCTCAAGCGCCACTGAGGCCAAGTACATTGAGATATCATATTCCGTCTCAAGCAGTATCATGTAGGATTTTTTTTTATGATGTGGAGAAGGATAGACAGATGGAAGAGAGAAAAAGGCTGTTGCCCGTTTCATGGCTAAAGTTATTGTTGTCATGTGACTTACAATTTTACTTTTATTCTATGTATAGATTAAGAAATTATGAGTTACTATCAGCCTGTTTGTTTCGGCTTATTTGCTCGTATTTGGCTTATAATCCACGACTTGAATAGTATTTTTCTCTCACACCAAACCAACCAGTAGTACTTTCAGCCATGGCTTATAAGTCATTTCAGCCAAAACGAACAGGCTGTATAAGACAACTTAGGCCCCGTTTGGTCGGGCTCCGGCGGCTCCGGCTCCTGCCTGTCGGCTGCTGGGCGGCCGACACCCGGTTACTGTTCACTGAAGCCATTTTTCTCTCTCCTTTCCTCTCTCACTGACACAACCGGAGCCGGAGAAGCTTGTTTTTCTGGCTCCGCGGCTCCGGCTCCTGTAGGCACCTGTCGGCTGTTGGACGGCCGACACCCGACTACAGTGTAGGAGCCGGAGCCCGCGCGAGCCCGGCCAAATGGGGCCTTAAAATACAATCATTGTACATGTTGGCCCCGTTCGCTTGTCTTAAAAAATGGCTTGTTCGGCTTCTTTTTTCAGCCGGAACAGTGTTTTTCTCTCACAACAATTCAGCCGGAACAATGTTTTCAGCCAGTTTCAGCCAAGTTTCAGACCAGCGAACGGGGCCGTTGTTTATTAAATTATCTTTAAATTACATAGCACTATATGAGATGGTCTATGAGACAACATCAATACACTTGCTCAAACAGGCGAGACCACTGCAGCGCAGAGCATGTCTTGCGTCAACCATTCAACCACTCATGTTTGGTTTGCGAGTCCAGCTTGTTGCATCAGCTCGTCTGTCGTAATGCGGTTCGCGAAAGGGCAAGGCCTCATCACCTCGCGTGTCGTCGTTCTCCACCATGGCCTGATCCAACCTCTTTAGCTAGGGTCCCACGCTGATGTTGTGAACCTGTCCAAGGGGTGACTACCTAAGGCAAGGCTGGACGAAAAACTCGAAGCTCATTAACACGCTCGACTCGTGGCCAGCTTGGCTTGGCTCGTTACGATAATGAGTTGAGCCGAGCCGAGTCAAGATTTTAGCTCGTTTGCTATAACGAGCCAACTCGAGCCAGCTCGCAAGCCGCTCATGAGCCAAATGAGCCACACTTCTAGGGAAAAAAGACAATAGAACTTATATTGGTTTTGTATTACTTCATGTCTTACACTTTACAATTGTTTGATGATTGATCTGGACCCTATAAACTTAGGATTATTATGACTTTATCATTTTGTTTTTAATGGATATATGGCGCATTACGTATGGTATGGAGTATGGACATGGATGTATGATGTAATACTATAGTATATTATTATACTTGTATATATGTTAGCACATATTAATTTTTTGTTTGATTTAAGGTTGTTGGATGTATTACTTTTGTATTATTATTATTCTCAAGCTTTAGATAAATGTAAATATTATACTTTGTCTACTTTTTTATACCTATCTTACGAATTTAACGAGCCAGCTCGATCTCGTAAACGAGCTGGCTTTCTAGCTTATTAAGATAACAAGCCGAGCCATGCTCGAGGCTCGTGAGCTGGCTCGTTATCTAGCCCTACCTAAGGTCCTCCATAATGATGCAGTGATGCCAATTTTTTTTTTTGAGTCCCACGTTTTATTACTGGCATTACTCTTTGGATGCCACAGTGGTGGGGCATCACTATCATCATTTCTAGGACCCATTGAGTAAAAATAAAGAAACACCATGCACGGATAGGATGAACACCAGTACGAAGAGTAATGCGTCCAGCTGAGCATGCAAGCACCAGCTAATTCTTCTATACCTAATAATAAGTTGGCAAAATTTCTCTCTACCTATTTTTTTGGTTCATTTTTCTCTAACTATCGGATAATTGAGAGTTTTTTTTTTCATCCGGACTTATATATATAACCCGTGCTCATATGAGTTAGAATAGCTATTGTCTAGCACGATACGGAGCCCGATTTTAAAACGTATTGGGTTATGTATGTGACCCGGACTCATAAGTCGTGCTCATATGTCCATCCATAATTTCTATTCTTATCATTTTCTATTGGATTAGGATCCATATAGATATAGATTAAAGTTATTATACATTACGAGTAAATATTTTTGTGCACAGCGTCGTGTTGGTGCTCGTTCTCGTTTTTTCAAAAAAAAAAAAAAACGGATCCATACAATCAGAAGAAGATGGGGCAAGTCGCACGTGCTTGCCTGGAAGCGGATGGAGGAACGATCGACGTCAATCTGTGAACTCGTGGGCGTGGTGCGGCAAACAACGGCGGCCCGCCCGGAACCCGGTAGTGGCGGCGGCACCGGCAGACGACCGCGAGACCCAAAACAAAACTTGCATCCGTTTTCGTTTACTTTCACCAATTTTTTTTACCGTAGCAGATTTTACCAGCTGTTTTTTCTTTTAAAAATTCTTAGATACTTTAAAGTATATAACATTAATCAAATATGTAAAATAAAGAATCATATATGTAAAAACTTGATGTATCTAAAAAAAATCTTTCGTAGGGAAAAAAATGCATAGTCAAAATTGCTATAATAAAAACTCGGTGACAAGTAAACGGAGGAAAGTACAGCTGCAGCATTGCTCTGCTGCTCCTCTTGCCACTCAGCCTGTTCGGTTGGCTGGTTCGTATTGTTGCTGGTTCGTGAAGAAGTACTGTTGGCTGGTTTGTGTGAGAGAAAAATACTGTTCCGACTGAAAATTTACGATCGTTTACGACAAGCCACACCCAAACGAACAGGCTCTGCCGCCGCTGCTGCTGCATTCCTTGGCCAATGTCGGCTCTCTCTGGACGCCGACATCCTGGCGCTGTCGGACTTGCCAGCGTGGCGTGGGGATTGCTTCGCGCATCTCACCTCATCGGTCGTTGCTATGGATCGGTCTCCTCTTGGACTGCATTCTAAAAATTTTAGTACTAAATGTAGACGAAAAATAAAACTAATTGTATAGTTGGGTGAGAAATCGCGAGACGAAACTTTCGAACCTAATTAGTCCATAATTAGACACTAATTGTCAAATACAAACGAAATACTACAGTAGCCAAAACCAAAAATTTTTGCCAACTAAACGCGCCCTAATAAAAACGCCGGTGTCGCCTCACGCCAAATCAGGACGTCAAAATCAATATTTACCTTCAAGATGGAGCTTTTAATCAAGCAACAGGGATGGCAGCATGGGGCTTTGTGGTCCGTGATTCTACCGGTGAGGCGGTCCTCAAAGGTGCGGGCAAGGTTGCAAACATTTCTAACTCTCTCATGACCGAAACCACAGCCTGTTGGACAGCCATCGATGCGGCAGTCTCTGTTGGTATTTCAAAGATACAATTGGAGACTGATTCCCTTCTTCTCCAGAAAGCGGTGCTCTCAGATGAAATGGACCAGGCGCCAGCAGTTGTCATCTTCCAGGATATCCGTAGGGTGATCAGAGAGTTTTTCTTGCATTTTGAATGTTCATATGTTCCTCGTCTGTGTAACTCTTCTGCGCAGTCCATGAGTAAAGAGCAACGGAATGAAATAAATATATACAGTAGGAGTGACGTGCAACAATAACCGAAGAGCAAAGAAGTGAAGTTAATTGGAAGCGACGATGAAGCATATCATCGAAAAAGACCAAGAATCCAAAGGTACATAATGTATATGTAGAAGCATAAAAAAGCGAATCCAAAGGCACATAATGTATACTGGAAGCCTAAAAAAGATATGTATCTAAAAAAAGTCTGAACAACTTACGATTTGGGACAATGAGAGTATTTTAATTCGTAATAGACTTAATAGGACATTGTCGTATTATTAGCAATATTAACTTTATTATAGATATCATGATCATCACAAAATAAATTATAGCCATTAAAATTTATGAAAAAGGTAAAATACAAATTGATATATAACATTTTTATGCTTATTTCTTATAACATCAGATAGTTTTTTCTTCTTCCATTGTAACGCACGGGTATATTTGCTAGTATTTATTAAGCAGGCACCGGCATAACTACTTGGGCATAACTACTTGCACCGCTCCAAGTTTTCGTGCATTGTGGGGAGCGGTGCCCAAGTCTCTTCTCTCCTTCTCTGGCTTGAGGACGGCCTAAGAGCAAGGCTAATAATACAGCCAGCTTACTGGCGGTAAGGTTCCTTGTAGTCTTCTCTCAGCCCACTCATATAGTAGTGAGCTCTTTACAGTTAATACATGACTCACTTGTCTCTCTCACAGATTTTTTTGGTTCTTGTGCCTAAGTCGGCTGTAAGCTTACAGCCCGCTTCTCTTCTCTCTTCTCCCCTCTCTCCTCCACCTCAGCATTTAGTCGGCTTACTGTTATTATACTTGCTGTAATAGGCCCACACTAGGAGGGGCGTAGCCGCTGGCAGCCCTTAATGCATGTAAAATGTTGCATTGCGTCATTCAATGCAACAGAGATCATGCGGATCCTCCACCCTTGGCAATCCATCGCTGCGGACCGCTCGCGGCGGTGGATCAAACTCTTGTCACTTCGTCAAATACGAATTTCTCATCACCTTGCCTTCACCTGAGTACCTGACCACATGCCTTCGTTTGGCGTCCGCTAGTCGGCGCTCTGTGCAGGACCGTGCTTTGACGAAGTGACAACGTAGAGAACTTAACAAGGGGAAGGATTCGATAAGGTTGAGAGTTTGGTTTAGAGAAGGGCCACGCTAAGCTAGGTATACCACATAATTTTGTGGGGTTCGTGAGAGTTGGGCTGGTATGCTACGTTCCAAGGATTGGATGACCCATTATAGGCCTTTGAGTAAACCATTCTCCATGGGACTAGAGGGGATTGTGAATGTTTTGTCTGAACAAGCTCTATGGGAGTTTGTGGCCTATTTGCATGAGGGTTTGCATGTTCCTTTCTTCCTTTTGTCTCGTTATTTACATTTCCTTCATCTTCTTACTTTTTTTCCTTTCCATTTCCTTTCCCTCTTTCTTTCCATGTTCTTTTCCTTTATTCTTCCCACTTTCCCCCTCTAGTCCTCTTGACGAAATATTCTCTCCACTTCACAATTCTCCTTTTTTGCAATTTTATATTTGTTATTACAAACATACAATGCTATCAATAAAATAGCGTTCCAGTTTGATGTTTCCACAAATATCACAAGAAAAATGTTCCAACTCAAAAGAAGTTGTACCCTAAATATAATATTTTTACAAATATATTTGTGTGTTCATCAAATGTAATTTTAGAATGTTATAGTTGATAAGAAAAATATTATAGCTTAAATAAATAAATAATTCTAAGGAATTTTTGTGATTTGTTCCATAAAACCTAAATTTAAAAGTAGCCTTGCGATAAACTTATAAACATAAAAAGAGTTATAATAGAATAAATGTTCTAAGCACAAAGGAAGGCATTCCAAATAAAAAGGCAAATATTCTAATCAAAATATCAAATTTGATCATAAAAAACATTTTGATTAAAATATAAATTATTCTTAGCACTAAGGAAAAATGTTCCAAAGAAAGGAAAAATATATAAGAAAGAAAAGAGTGTTTTGAGTAAAGAAACTAATGTTGTAAGCATAAAAAATGTTCCGATCAACATATGAATTGTTCACAATATAAGTAAAATGTTCCGAACAAACAAAAAAGTTCTAAGTATGAAAAAGTTTGAGGAAAAAAATATGTAGAGAAAAATAAAATATTCTAATTCTAACAAAAATAAAAAATGTTTTATGCACCTAGTCTAGGGAGAAGATAGCTGTTCGCCAAAACCTTGTGTCTTTACCAAAGTGCCTTGGGATATAATCTCAGGATATAATGGAAATCTTTAAGAAACTAGTCTAATAGAGGGGTAATATCGTACAGATACATGTATGGGCGAAGTCAACGGTCAGCCCAGTATAATTACTCCTTCCATAGCAGCCTTTTGGAATTCTCTCCTAATAGACAGGACAAGCATGCGACGTATGATCGAGATGCCTTCCAATAAGCTTGCGTGCATAATATACTTATCTAATCGAGATGCCTTCAAATAATTACAAGGTCTAAACAAGTCAACATTAGCACTACAGGTCCGTTAGATACTACTACATGCTAAGTGAGTATAACAAGGGTTTGTTTGATACTCCAACAGAAAAAGATGTCAAGCTGCCTTCCAATAAGCTTGAACTTGCTAACTGAGCAGAACAAGGGCTTGTAGAAAATTCAACAGTCTGACAACGTCTAATTGAGAGTCCTCCCACGAAGCTCAGGTACATGAAACCTATCAGCATCAAGTCCACCATGATACCAATATGGCTCTGGCACAGGCCACCTGTCATCGAATATAATGTTTCAATGTAAGTCCCTTGTTGAATGGTAGTCCAAGCTACTAGAAACAAGTGGGAATGAGGAACCAGAAAGAACAAGTACCTGTTTTCCTTTGTCCTCACACGGACTGGTATGGGTACAGAGTGGCCATATCCCCTGTCATGAACATATTGTTTTCAATGTAAGTTCATATATTAAGTAACATGCCTGCCAATTAGAATCAAGATATAACAGGAAAAGGAACACATACCATTCCAACGGTAAATCATTCACTAAGCTTATAACTTCAACAATCTTCTGCCTTGGCAGAAAAGGAGTAAGACCTCTACCATCATAAAAGTTCATGCCAACAAACCTCCCATCAAAGTTAATAAGAGGACCTCCAATCCCAGCCTAGTACAGAAAAAGGTGCAATATTACTGGAGAAGTTGTAATTCCTGAGAGTGAATGTATTGCGAAAACAGAGAACCAAATACATTCTAATGCAATTATCTATACGGACTACCATGTAATAAAACAGTAAAAAAAATATGCCACGGTACCTTGTTCATTTTACAAGTGGAAAACTTGAGATCTTTGTAATCAAGTTTGCTATCCTTGTTACTACGCTTCACTTCACCAAGTGAGGCCATCAATGGTCCATGTAAAGTGTCACGGCCTATAGCTACTACTTTTTTCAGATGGATTTTGCACTACTCTACAGAAGATGTCTTCTGCACAAACAGCATGGAAGTTCTTGACACTGAATAGCAATATTGTAGTTCAAATTATAGAGTTCCAATGTCCCACTGCCACGTTGATTCGGTGGGAGAAACACCTCAATTTGTAATGATAACGTGAGCTCATCTAACCATCATATATATAACTTAAAAGACCAAGACAAATGATACGGAGCACCAACCTTCAAGGTATTATCAATTTTGTCATCATCATGACTTCTAACCAAAGTGGCTGAAGTCAGGATTACAGTGCGTGCAGCTTTGCTTCCATGCCTCTTTAACTTTATAAATAAGCCTGTGCATGCAAAAGACCTCACATACCCTACACATTACAACTTTAATCATTAGTTAGTGAACATAAAATACTAGTACAGAAAAGTAATGAGAGCATTCTGCAGCAAAATCACCTTTGAATGAAGCAAGGGAGACAACACGACGAGATATATCTCTCACAACCTTTTTCTCAAGTCGCTGCCAGACACGTTCCATTGAGACAGTGTCTGGATCACCATAAGGATACCCTTTCCAAGCAAGTAATTGACCAAACCTTTCTTCAAATCCATTAAGCAAATCCTCATTAACTGGTTAAAAAACCATCAGAAGTTAACTATAAAAGTGCCATAAGTTTTCGGAAAAAAAAAACTATAAAAGTGCCAAGGGAGATGGCAGCAATATCAAAAGAAACAACTTACATTCAAGCACAAGTGGTGGCGGAATGGGATAGCCACAGGCTCTTATCCGGTAAAAAGTTTTCATAAACCCTGATGCAATAAGGAGATCTCTATTAGTATTCAGACAGGAAGAAATACCCAATATCCTTCTGGAACAAGATAATATATGTAACATTCACTTAATATTATGTGGACAATGATCAATAGCTAACAGTAAGAATGATGGTTTGCATGATTGTTCAAAAGTCAAGGGACTATACCCAATATCCCACGTAAGTCAAGTTTTTCAGGACTGCAATAGAAGACATCAGACTTGTTATGATACAAAAAAAACTAATGCACAGGAACTAGCCTGACAACAAAAAACAGTTGTACCAACACAGGAAATGAATTTTATGTAAGGAACCAAAGGTACAAAGAAAAGGACTATGAAGTCAGGATAATAAATATTCAATAGGAGACATGAGAAGAGTCAACAGATTCATATAAGTTGCCCGGTCCATATTGCAAGAATGTATAGTTTTAAGTTTAAAACCTTCCTCATTTAGACAAATAGTACATTAACCTTGTGCACTAATTTAGTACAGAAAAAATGTGGCAGTGCTGCTGGTAAAGGTAGGGTTAGAAATAACCAAATCGTTTTCAATCCAAAGATTACTATGAACTACTGAACTCTGAAGGCTCCAATGCTGCTATTATCAAAAGATGTGTCAGAACTCCGAAGGCCCCAATGCAGCTAGTAACAAATATGGCTTACCATACACAACGAAGTCCTGGGTTTTTCGAACAACAAGCTAACTGGGAAAGAAACATTTCAAATACTGTAAGTGTAAGAAGACATACTTGAGTATCTGAAAATGCTTCAAGCGATCACAGAGTAATCCCGGTAGGAAAGAGTATCCCACAATCCCATCACCTCGATCATAAACATCAACGTTCATCCCAATAAATCTTCCGTCCTTCCCCAGAAGTGGCCCTCCAAGTACAGCCTATAGTAACATAAGAAACATGGTGGGTTTTATAAAGAAAAATTGCGTTTTCATAATGCCATCATTTATTCCAAATTCTCCATCATGCCAAAAAAAGTAGCAAAGAGATCAACAGCATACGATAGACGTATATTGACTCTCAGCTCAGGAACCCACGTGTTAACACATTTCATATACAGAGAGCCGTGCATGGTCATCAAAGAGCCTGACTCATAGGCACGCCCAGCAGCTAGTAGACTTTCATCGTCAGGACAGGTATATGTTTCCTTAAAATAATTCACATCTATAGGATGGACATCCAGGAAGCCCAAGCATGTGACAATAGCAATATCATCATCATATAGTCCCAAGAACCCATTAGTAATTGTATTATCAGCAAGGCGCACTGCAACCTGTAATGATAAAACAGTACATCAGCATAGAATGGCCAGAAAAAGCCTGAATAAAACAAAGCAAAATGGAAGATACAATGAAACCTAAATAAATAAACAAAAGCGAAAACGGAGGACGATGTTTAGACAAACACCAACCCTCAATTTATCATCTCTATTTCTGTAATCCTTGAATGCTCTAACCAAATGTTCTGAAGTCGCAAATCTTGTTAGGTGTACTCTAGCTGCCCCACGTGGCAGAGGTATGCCCGAGCACACAAATAACATCTTATCTCCTGGACAAGATCATGATTTAAATAATCAACAAGTGACAACTAAATACAAATTATAAATTAGGAAAATTCATGAGAATCAGCACAATCACCATCAAACAAAGCAAGGGAGACCACAATGGAGGACAAATCAACATTATTAGCACTGGTTCGATAATATATTTGACGAGGTTTGACAATATCGCCAAATGGAATCTCTTCAAAAGCTGAAACTTCTCTATCACAAAGAACTTCACCGAATCGTTCCTCATCAATAGCGCACTGATTCTTCTCAAAATTAGCTCTTGCCAATGCACTCTCATAATCTGATGAAACAACATGATAGGACACAACTATATGAGTAATTTATTAGAGCAACATGTGCCAGAAAAGGAAGAATCAGCAAATTCAAAATCAATGACTCACGTATCATCCACCGTTTTGTGAGACGTCTTTCTTCGCGGCTCATGCGTTCCTTGCCATCACCCCCACTTGAAAGCAACGAGGATTCAAGTTTATTCCTTCTATTTATGGCTCTCTGCTCCCTACTAACACCTCTCGTGTAATCAGTATGCCCCTTGTTTCTCAGGATTTTTGCAGTCCTGACACAGAAAGTAAATACAAATGCTTAGTGGAGCAAATAAGGCCATGCAGTAATGTTCGATCATAATGCACCAACACCAATTGGAATTGGAAAACTAAAATATTAAAGTACATTACTACCTAATAACCTTCTATATTCAGGTTCACTGATAGTATCAACAGTTATAATACTACAAAGCACAAATGTGCTCAATCGAATTAATTTGAATCTTTGCATATGTATAAATATAAAAAGCTCCAGTTTACCCTAATCTTTGGTGTATGGAAAATCAGTTAGTAGTAGGTCAGTAGCAGCTGGTTGACATTGCTAGAGAGGGCGGAACACAAAAGACTCAAAATCAGCAGAATCAAATTCAACAAACAGGATAGAAGATGGATCCAGTGGGCAAGCCCAACATTATTGAATTGGCTACATGTATACATGGTTTAACTAAAAAAGAAGTCGGAATATAATAAGAAAGAGGCCTAGTATATATATGGATGTAACCTTAAATGTTAATACACAGATTGAAATAGAGCCCCATGAAAAATCAGTGCGATGGATTTCAAAAGGCACCTTCAGTGGTAAAAAAAATATATACTTGTTCGAATCAATCCATATCTAACTCAAGTTAGTTGCAGAATTGAAAACTCGATTCGAATTGCTAGGTGAACAGCTACAACTAAAGCAGTAAGGAAATGAGTTAATAGACATTACATCGCGCAACTTGCTTGTCGCCGATGAAGCAGGCGAATCGCTAGGGGCACGTCCCAGAGCACCCCCGCCCGCCAGATGCGTCGACGCTACAGGTTTGTTCAGGCCGGACGCCGGAGTCGCCGCCAAGGCGCCAACTGTGATGCCATGCGTGCCTGCGAGTCCGCGACCGCGAGATGCTGATATGATCGCCGCCGGCGCAGGGGCGAACCGCTGTCAGCAGACTAAATGGAGTTGCACGTCAACAGAATCTGAGGTGGAGGGGCGAGAATAGAAGAGAGAGAATAGAGCGGGCGGTTAGTGAAACGCGGGGCTGCACGCACGAATCGAGGAAGTAATCGTCTGCTTCCAGCCATCAGCGGGCGTGGAACCGACGTTTTTCATGGGGCCGTACATGCAGCTGAGAGCCCATACATGCGGCCATTAAATACTTAAATTATTATTATAATCTATCTCTTAGTCGATCTATTCTATGAGCTGACTATTCTCGATGACTGCTGGCAGTTTCATTTAGCCGGCAGCGGGCTGGCTTATTAGCCATGCTCTAATGGGACGTTGTGGGCTAAGTCTAAGCTTTGGGCAATCATCCTTTTACGGCCCAACACCACCACAGAAAGGAGGCGCAAGAGCGGCCTATAACGCCAGTCCTCGTGTTGCGAAACGCGAGGAGCATCTTTTCGCGCAGGGCCCAGCCCTCCTAATCGCTCATCGTGAGGCGGCATCTAATTTGTGACGCTAACTAAAATTCTAAAATTGCATCTGAGAAAGAAAATAACACGTAAAAACATGGACACTGCTACAGTCCGTCAGCGCGGTGGTGTTGCTGCCCAGCAGCGCGGCCTTCTCCCTGAACTGCTTCCACTCGTCGAACACTTCGGTGAGCCTCTGGAGCTTGGACTTGAGCCCCACGAGGCAGTTGGCGTGCACCGTGCACACCCTGTAGAAGTCCTTGTGGAGGTCGCAGAAGCCGCTGAGGTAGGCCGTGTCCACGAACTGCACCCGCACGCCATGCCGCGCCGGCAGCTCGTGCTTCACTTGGTCGAACACGTACTGCTCGTGCGCGCCCGGGTACCCCTTCCGCGACTCGTACCAGCTCCCGTAGAACGCCACCATCCGTGTGCTCGCCTTGGCGTACACGAACCCGCCGTTAGTTGGCCAACTTGTTCAGGTCGTACGGGTTGTCGCCGCCGAAGAAGTCGCACGACGTGGCCATGTCCGCGCCTATCGGGATGCGCAGCAGTGGGTTCCGCAGCCAGATGATGTCCACATCCTGCGGCACATTATACCAGCATACATAAGCATGCACGAACGCACACACGCATCAGTCAGTTCTGCAGCAGATCTTTCAGCTCCGATCGGAGCTGCTGCTGCTCTGTCGTCTCCGACGGACCCCGAGACCAGTGCTCAGTGCTCACCGTGAAGACGAAGCTATTCGGTTGTTCTTTCTTTCTATAGCCGAGCTCCAGGATCCGGGCCTGGAACCGGTTCCTGCGCCACATCATGTCCAGGTAGTCCTTCTGCATGTACGACTGCTCCGCCGCGTAGTCGACGCCGTCGACGCGGAAGTAGTAGCAGAGCTGGTGCACGTGCTGGCACCGCTCGTACGCCTTGGCGTCGACGGCGACGACGATCAGGTGCTTGAGCAGAGGCACCGTACTCACGCCCAGGCGGAAGCTCTGCAGGAAAAGGTCCAGGAGCGAGCCGGGAGCCGTCCACGCCTCGTTCGTGAAGGTCATGATGATGGTCTTGTCATCTATGGCGTCTCGTTCTTCGTGTGGGTACAGCTGTACACCTCTGCAGAGTCTTGAAAGCTTGAAGTCTCTCGAGACGAAACTATTCGGTTGTTCTTTCTTTCTATACCCACAGTAGCATGAATGATGGACTATGAGCACTATTATTATAATGATAAATATCTTTACTTCTATATTGAGCATGGCATGTTATACTCTTAATGAACATCATTGCTTTCCACACTTCAAACGTCTGATAATCATCTTATGCATCCACTGAGAATGTACTCCGATGAACATCATTGCTTTCCATACTATATGTTGGAATTAAGCCCTGCGAATACGCAATGTACTCACGATGCTGCTGTTAAGTTGTTTTGCAGGTAAAAGACATTGACGGCCATCTCACCCCGTTGTCGGTGGCAAAGTGGGTGAATGGCAGGAGCCATCCAGATTATGATGGCGACGCCCATGGGCAAGGCGACCACCAGTTATTAGCTATATGAGTGATCCGTAGCGTAGCAGTGTTGGTAAAAGAGTCGTTTGGTTCACACTACATTTAGTCTTACATTGTATAATTAGTTTATTATATTCAACAAGACTTGTAATATATGTTTTCATTGATTTATTATGTGCTCCGATGGTGAGGTGTAATCTTGAGTTGTGGAGGCTATTGTGGTATGATACTTAACCTGATCCTAAAGAGGAGTTGCCAAGTGCGCTCCTGAGGGCCTCACGGTGTTCATTTGCCTAAAATTAAGCTAGTCAAGTGGATGACACTTGTTTTAGGTTAATTAAAGCGACGGGTCCCTCACAATGACGGGTGCAAAGGATGTCCTCACGTTGGTGGAGCAGCTAGACATGACCACCTTCTCCATCCGCAAGGAGAGCTGGGAGGCGGACCAGCTGCGCCTCTCCATTGTCGCGGCGAAGCGAGAAACGGCCGCGGCGAAGCTTGCCACCGTCGAGGCCCAGGCGCGCCTCGCTGGTAAGGCATTCAACATGATATGATCTTATTTTTTCACTACGTGCGACGTCGTGTCTTCAGTTGTAGTGTTTTCTTGTCTCCTTTTCAGCCGTCTAGGAGCAACTGATCGTCGCGCAGGGCGAGGCGGTGGAGGTGATCTGGCTTCGCCAGGTAGCCGAGGACAACACCCGTGTGTCCTCCCGGGTGGCGGCTGAGAGCAACAGGCACTACCAGGGCCTTCACGCAGCAGCATGCAACACCATCCACGTGCTTTCGCCTCCTACGCCTGCGGGGATGACCCTAGCAGACCGCCTTCGCACCATGTCACCACGGGTCATGGAGGTGGCCACGTACTGCATTCGCCTAGGGGCCGCTTCGGCCATGGCCGTCGCCCAGCTTCGGCTGGGTGAGGACCTAACCGTGATGGAGCCAGGGTTCCCGGGAGAGACGAGGTATCGACAGCAGCCAGAACCGGATCAGCGAGTTCTCCGTCGTGGGCGATGGTGTCTTGGCCACGGTGGATGTAGAGGACATCATTTGTGATGCTCCCCACGAGTAGTTCGATTGTAACATGTCTCTGTATTCTGAATAAAAATGTTTATAATATTTAGTAGTTATTACTTTAAGTTCATCTATGTTTCCTGTGACTTGAACGTTCCATTTGTGCGTCTTAGAGTTCACAGACCGTATGACACATCCGTCGTTAGTAGGTGCTAGCATATCCTAATCATCACCGCCGGTAGCCTTCACCGCCGCTTTCGTCAATTTCAAGCCCGCGCGTGAGTCTTGCGCGTCACTCCATGCGTATTTACAAAGTTTTCGAGAAATTTTCATTCCTGCGTCTGATATAGTTGCTTACAAAGGACCGCCCCTAGTGTATCTTTCTCCTCCTCAGTGTTGCTATTCCTGATCACCACCCTTGCTCCCTAGTGTCGAACTGCACGACCGGCCCTACTCAGCGGCGTGCAAGCTACCAGTCACCGCCGATAAGCTAGTGCTCCGCGTCGGTATGCCTCACTGGTAGGTACACAACACAAATCCATCGGTGACCAGGGTGGTACTCATCACCGCCATCGCCACTCGAGCTCAATGTCGCAAGATCCAAAGGAAATGGTAATGCTTTCGCACTTTCCTTATGCATTGTTCTTGGATTTTTATTCCCTTCTTCACTCATTTGAGTATGAATGAAGCTTCCATCTGATTATTAACGAGCTCACAATCACATCTCCGTAGTCGCTCCTTCTCTAATTCAGGCGATAGCACTGCCGCTTCCATCGCCATCCCCGCTCCACTAGATCCTCGTCAAGATGGAGGAAGAGGCCCCCAACAAGAGAAACGAAGTGGATATCCTCACAGACCATGTCTTGGTCCTCCTCCTCAGCCGCCTCACTGCTCGCTCCTTATACAGCTGCAAGTGTGTCTGTCGCTCCTAGAATAGCCTCATCCCAGGATCTGAGTACCGTATGGAGCTGCCCTAGATTATTGACAGATTGTTCTACCGCAACTGGAAATGCAAACACAACTTTACCAGCGTCAATGATGAATACCCCTCCTTGTCCTTCTTACCTTTCCCCATTTAGGATGTTGTGATCTCATATTACTCATGGGCACTCATCCTCTTCTGGTACTCTGGGTTTCGCTATGTTGTTTGCAATCCGGTGACTAAAAAATGGTTGCTACTGCCGGGTAGCAACCATTCTTGTAGTTCAGCTCGCTTGGGGTTTGATCTGACAGTCTCCTCGTACTTCCATGTGTTTGAATACGGGATCAACGATGATGACTCCTTAGGTGTCAACATCTACTCATCTAAAACTAGAGCATGGATCTTTAAAGAATCTGAATGGGGTGAGGGTATTGTAGTATCCACATATGGGAAAGGTATGTTTGTTAATGGTTTTATGCACATGCAGGAGTTCGCCCAGATAGTTGATGTTGATATGGAGGGAAAGACATGGAGGAAAATTCATATGCCAATTGGTGATGCAATCTCTATCCATGAAGTTCAGGGTCAGTTGTGTTTATGTACTGCTGATACTTTGAATATGTATGAGCATTCAATCTGGATCCTTGAAGACTATGGTACTAGTAAATGGACATTAAAGCATATGGTGACCATGCTGGAGCTATTTGGAAAGAAGAATATTGAAATTGGTACCAAGATTTGTGATGCGGCCTACAGAGTGATTGCAGTTCATCCAAAATAAAATTTGATTTTCCTTGTTGGGAGGACAAATCACTGCTTGCATATGACATGAACCACAGTAAAGTTCATGTCCTCCCTGCCCAGGCCATCGACTATCCTAGAAGTACCTGAAAACTATTATGTATGAGCGTCGGACCTCACTATCTTCCTTTTGTTCTCTTATTCATGGAGTCATTAGCAGAGCAGTAAATGTGCATATGTTGTATTTTGTTGTAATTATGTCATGCCTTTATTCAGGTAGGTAGTTGTTTTGATTCTATATATACGCTAATTTGGGCTTCGTAACTAAAGAAATGGTGTGTTGAATATTATTAATTGTGCTACTTTGTGTAGGTGGAGTCTAAGTACTTTAGAACAATTTTCCTGCATTGGCTAGGAGGAAGAAGAGGGGTTCCATGATGCATTGCCTACCAATTCAAAGTATGCACTAATTATATTCATTTTTTGCCTAGCAAGCAGGAGTGCCACATAAGAGGTGCACAGCTATGTCATTTCGTTATGTAAACCTGTAGAGATCAGTACCTTTAGTTTGCAATCTATGTACCGCTTGTATTAGGACATCAGTTGAGAAAGAGATTGTGGTAAGCGTCCATTGTTATTGTAAGAACATGGCTTATGGATGCAATGATTATATCTGTATGCTTTGTGTTCAGTAAGCTATTAAGGATCGTTTATTGTTTTGTTATCATCACCGCCATTGGTGGTGCAAACGTCCAACACCGTCGCTATACGTATTATGCCACAGGGATCAAAGTGTATCACCGCCGAATCATTTAGTAACCCAACACCGACTAAACGATCATCAAAGGCGGATCGTGGTGTAAGGCGACGGTGACCATGACCTTTGTACTAGTGGATTATACGCTGAAGCGATGGTGGTGTTAACCTCTACATAGGCATCTCGGTCATTGAACCGCCAGTGAACCCGCACAGCTGACAGTCGGGTCAAAGTACAATGCAACGGTGCTGGTGACCACTATGTAGGCGGTTGATGTGCCCACGTGATGGTTTTGATAGCCTCAACATAGTCATATCATTTGCCAATGCGGCGGTGTTAGTGTACATCCACAGATGGGTCGTGCTCCAATACAACTAAAGTAAGGGCCTAATCATGGATGGATCATAAACCAATCGGTGGTGTTAGTGTACACCACAGTCGGTACTAGATACCGATAGTGAAGGCTATGACCATCACTGTCGACAGCTTACTACCAAGGCTAAAAATGGACTGCGATGTGGGTTACGACGTGGTTGTGAAAGGTGCGAGTGTAGTAGTGCTAGGATTATGAGCAGTCTAAATGTAATCTTCAAATGCCTCTGTTTCCCAACACATATAGTAAGATTGAGCCTAGAAATTAATCGACAAAGGTGAGTACAAGCAACCTCGGGACTGTACTCCCAATGATGAACACTACCATCAGGATTGAAAGTATGGGTCTGAGACAAGCGACATTTCTCACGTCTTTTAACACACTGAAAGCATCTAGACACCTAGTTGAGTTTTGGTGATTAATGACAATACATGATTACTATGACTAACATGTGTTTTGTAGAGGCAATTAAGTTAGGTCACGGTAATGGAGATCGATTGGGCTATCATGGTGGTCATGCCCCTATGATTGAAATTGTTTCGGTTTTCAAAGGATGGACGACAAGGTTAAGGATGGACTAGTTCTAAGTGTCGTTTAGTGTTGAGAAGACACTTAGAGTAGTTTAGGACTTTGTTTTTCCTTTAGCCATACTATTAAGGGGGATATGGATGGGTAGCTTGACCTAGGTGAGTCTAGTGAGTTAGGTGTGGTGCACACTTGCTAAATCTAGCACTAGGTAGCTCCTAAAAAGTTTTTAGATCCATTGGAGCAAACTTCATTCACGTATAATCAAGAGTTGGAAGTGAATGAAGGGTCAAATGCTGACCAGACGCTGGTTCCGAAGTGACTGGACACAGGCACAGAGTCTGGTCAGTTCATTTGATCAAGGTGAAATCGTCTGGTGTGACCGAACGCTGAGAGGTGAGTGACCGGACGCTGAGTCCCAGTGTCTGGTCGACTCCAGTAAGGTTCCAGAGAGGGAAAATCATGACCAGATGCGTCCGGTCAGTGCTGATCGAACATTGTCTAGCGTCTGGTCACAACTTAAGCACTGGAGTTCGGGGAGAACTGACCGGAGCGTCCGGTCACCCCGTAGAGGCACATAACAGTTTGTTTTGAACGTGGGTGTATAAATACTTCCTCCATTCGTATGAGGGGATACTTTTGCTTATTCCAACAGCTGAGAAGCACCATTGAGAGTGCCAAAAAGAGCAAGATCCTAGTGAGGTGATTGAGATTTGAGAATCGCAAAGAGAGCCCTTATTAGTGAAAGCAAGAGTAGCAAAGTGTGCATCTACCCTTCTCATTAGGCTTATCATGGTCAAGTGAGAGTCCGTGCTTGTTACTCTTGGTGATCGTCATCACCTAGATGGCTTGGTGGTGATTAGGAGCTTGGTGATCATCCGGCAGAGCTTGTGGATGACTCAACTCAAGTTGTGAGCGGTTGTGGGTGATTCACCACGACGGAGTGTCAAAGAATTAACCCATAGAGAGCACTTGATCCTTGCGCAAATCGAGGGGGAGCTACACCCTTACGCGGGTGCTCCAACGAAGACTAGTGGGGAGTGGCGACTCTCCGATACATTGGCAAAACATCGCCGCGTTCCTCCTTCTCTCTTTACTTTGAGCATTTACTTTGAGCAATTCAATTCTTGTCATTTACATTCATACAATTACCATGCTAGAGTAGGATTGGAACATAGGTTGCTAAACTTTTGTGTGGTAGATCAATAGAAATACTTTGTAGGCACAAGGGTTTAATTGGGCTAACTGTAGGGTTTAATTATTGCAAAGAATTTTAGAATTAGCCCAATTCACCCCCTCTTGGGCATCTTGATCCTTTCAATTGGTATCGAAGCTTCGTGCTCATGTATTGAGGCTTAACCGCCTAGAGAAAGATGTCTCACAAAGATGAACCTCCTCCTATCTTTGAGGGGGATGATTTTTCATATTGGAAAATCTGCATGGAGGCATATCTAGAAGCTCTAGATGTTGGAATACTTAGAGCCACCTCACAAGGTTTCCCAAAACCTTGAGATGCTACACACCTACAAGGCAATGAGGTGAATTACGAGAAATGGAATGCAAAGGCTCGAAACACCATCTTTAGAGGCCTTTGTAAAGATGTGTTCAACCGGGTGAGGAACCACAAAGACGCTCATACACTATGGTTAGATATTTGTGCGCTCTATGAGGGAACAAAGAGCGAGCATGAGGAACACTATTATCTTGTCATTAAAAAGGTAAATTCATTTGAAATGCTTCCTAAAGAGAGTGCTAATGAAATGTACTCATGCTTGAATGTTCTTGTAGAGGAAGTCAATGGGCTTGGACTCACTCAAATGCAACCATCCGATGTTGTAAGAAAGATCTTGAGTGTCCTCCCCATTGATAAATATGGACATATTGTGACTGTGCTTCATCAAGGTGATCTTTCCACCGCTACACCGACACAAATCTTAGGAAAGATCAATGCTCATGAGATATACATGCACATCACACCATAAGATGGCTCATCCTCTACTAAGAAGAAAGACAAGGACTTAGCATTCAAAGCTTGCCAAGAGAAGGGCAAAGCAAGGCTTGAGTATGAGAGCTCAAGTGATGATAAAATTGATGATGCAAGTCTTGCTCTCATGGTGAGAAGAACCGCAAAGATGCTAAAGAAGCTTAACAAGAGTGGCATCAAGTTTGATGGCAAGAAAAAGAAGTTCTTCACTAGCTCTAGAAGGAAGCTAATCTCAAAGATGGATTGCTACAATTGTGGAGAACTTGGTCATCTAGCACACCAATGCACAAAGCCCAAGAAAGACAAGTATAAGAACAAGTACAAGGGCAAGAAAGATGACTCAAGTAATGAAGAAGAAGATGAGAAGAAGAAGAACAAGCCATATAAAAAGAAAGATGACAAGAAGAAGGACTTCCACAAGAAGAAGAAGAATGTGAAGGCCTACATCATCGGTGATTAGCTCACGGACATTGATTCATTAAGTTGCTCATCCAATGATGATAGTGATAATAAGAAGGTGGCCGCCATTGTGATTGACTCTTTATCATCTTCACCGACACCACCGCTATCATCCTCTACACACCTAAGCCTTATGGCCAAGGGTGAACGAAAGGTATCAAATGATGATAATAGTAGTAGTGATGATCATGCTAATAATGATGATTGTGATAGTGATAGTGATGATGATAAATTTGAATCACCTTCATATGATGAACTTGTCAAATTGCTAAACTAATATACTAGGATCATTAGAAAGAATATAGCTAAGAATGACAAGCTAGAAGCTAAGAATGATTCTCTTTTAGCTAAATGTGATATAGCTGAAAAGGCTAGTGTTGAGCTTAGAGAAGCAAATGATGCTATATCATCCAAACTCAAGGAGCTCAAATCTTCTAAGAAAGAGCTTAAAGAAAAGCATGATAAACTTGAGAGGATACATAATGAGCTCATCACTAGCCATAATATGCTAAAAGATGAATATACAACTCTCAAGATTAATCATGATAATCTTGTTATTGCTCAAGAATATTTATCCAATGAGCCACATGATGCTACTAACGATGTTGTTAAGATTGATATAGCTACATCATGTGATGATTTGATCATTGAGAGCATTGAGCAAACTTCTAGTAGCAAGGGCAAGCAAGTGGTTGAGACCAATAATTATGATGAGTATGTCAAGCTCAAGAATGACAATGAAAAGCTAAAGAAAGATCTTGAAGAGCTCAAAACTACCAACACTATAGTGCTAGAAACTCTTGATCATGATGGTGACTTGAGTCTTGAGAATGAGAAGCTCAAAGAAGAGAACAAGAAACTCAAGGAAGAGAAAAACAATGATACACTCAAGGAAGAGAACAGGAAACTCAAGTTAGAGAAAGAGCATCTCAAGATTGAATTGAACAAGTTTATAAGAGGCAAGCATCTTCAAAGTGAGCTACTAATAAACACTATTATGAAGATGGATAGAAGTGGCATTGGGTACTTGGCAAACCAAGAGAAGAAGGGTCAAGCTCAACAACAATACAAGTCAAAGCCAAAGCCAAAGAGATGTTTTGAGTATGGACAAGAAGGCCACTTTGCCCATGAGTGCCAAGCTCCACCACCACAACCCTTGCCCAATCTTGCTAGACCTTTTGCTTTCAATGCTCATTACATGCTTAGAAAGGATTCTAGTAGGAAGATGAAAGTCATGTTCTTAGGACCTCCCAATAAGAATAGGCCTAAGAAAATTTGGGTAGCAAAGTCACTTGTTGAGAAGGTGAAGGGCCCTCAACAAGTTTGGGTTCCTAAAGCTTGATCTCTTGTGTGTAGGTGAACTGCAAGACCGGTGGAAGTCATTGGGTTATTGATAGTGGTTGCACACAACATATAACCGGTGATCCTCGTATGTTCACCTCACTAGATGAAAAAGTAGATGGATAAGAAAGAATCACATTTGGAGATAATTCAAAGGGCAAGGTTAAAGGATTGGGCAAAGTGGCAATATCAAATGATCATTCTATCTCAAATGTGCTATATGTTGCTTCATTGAGCTTCAACTTGCTATCCGTTGGACAATTGTGTGATCTTGGCTTCCAATGCTTGTTCACCAAGAAGAAAGTTGTTGTATCTAAGAAGGATGATGATCAAGTGATATTCAAAGGATTTAGATACAACAACCTATATTTAGTGGATTTCACCTCCGAAGATGCTAACTTGAAGATATGCCTATTCACCAAAACAACACTTGGGTGGCTATGGCATAGAAGACTTGCTCATATTGGGATAAGCTCACTCAAGAAGCTAATGAAGAATGATTTAGTGAGAGGGTTGAAGGATGTGAAGTTTGAGAAGGATAAGCTTTGTAGTGCATGTTAAGCCGGCAAGTAAGTTGCAAATACTCATCCATCAAAAGTTTTCATGTCAACCACAAGAGTGCTAGAACTCCTTCACATGGACTTATTTAGACCAACAACATATAAGAGTTTGGGAGGAAATCTTTATTATCTTATGATTGTTGATGACTATTCAAGATACATATGGGTATTCTTCCTTCATGACAAATCTGAAGTTGCATAATGCTTCAAGAAGTTTATCAAGAGAGCACAAAATGAATTTAAAGTGAAGCTCAAGAAGATTAAAAGTGACAACGGTAAAGAATTTGACAGCACAAATATAGAAGCCTATTGTGATGAAATTGGGATCAAGCATGAGGTCTCTGCAAAATATACTCCTCAACAAAATGGTATAGTTGAGAGAAAGAACTGGACATTGATCACACTAGCAAGGACAATGCTTGATGAGTACAACACTCCCGAAGCTCTATGGATGAAAGCTATCAACACCGCATGCTATGCATCCAACTGCCTATTCCTTTAAAAGTTTCTTGGCAAGACACCTTATGAGTTTCTCAATGGGAAGAAGCCAGACGTCTCCTTCTTTAGGGTGTTTGGTTGCAAATACTACATCTACAAGAAGCGACAACACCTAGGGAAGTTTCAAAGATGTTGTGATATTGGTTTTCTTGTTGGTTACTCATCAAAGTCTAAAGCATATAGAGTATTTAATCATGCCACCGGCTTGGTTGAAGAAATATATGATGTAAAATTTGATGAATCTAACAGCTTCCAAGGAGCACATGAGAATCTTGATGATGTAAGTGATGAACCATTGAGGGAGGCCATGAAGAATATTTTGGTTAGAGATATCAAGCCTAATGATGATAAAGATGATGTACAAGTGATCAATCCTCCTTCTTCATCAAGTGTGCCACAAGATGGTAAAAAAGATGAGAGGGTAGAAAATGAAGATACTCATGTCTCCCATGAGCAAATGAGGACATAAGCACATGATGTTGATGCTCCACAACCTCCCCCTCAAGTGGTTGATAGAAGAAATTCACCTCTATTACAAGCTCATCCACAAGATCTCATCATAGAGAGTCCATCAAAGGGAGTAATGACTCAATCTTAAAAGCTTGCTTCATTTATTAAACATCACTCTTTTGTCTATTACTTTGAGCCTACTAAGGTAGAAGAAGCTCTTCAAGATCCGGATTGGATAAACACCATGCATGAAGAGTTGAACAACTTCATCCACAATGAAGTGTGGACTCTTGAAGAGCGACCACAAGGTGCAAGAGTCATTGGAACAAAGTGGGTGTTTCGCAACAAGCAAGATGATTAAGGCGTTGTTATGAGGAACAAGGCAAGACTAGTTGCAAAGGGTTCTCTCAAATTGAAGGTTTGGATTTTGGAGAGACCTTTGCACCGGTTGTAAGACTAGAAGCCATTCGTATCCTCCTTGCATATGCATCACATCATGAAATGAAACTATATCAAATCATTATGAAAAGTGCATTTTTAAATAGTTTTATTAATGAACTAGTCTATGTTGATTAACCTCCCGGGTTTGAAGACCCTAGATATCATAATCATGTTTATAGGTTGTCCAAGGCGTTATATGGGCTTAAGCAAGCCCAAGAGCTTGGTATGAGCGCCTTCGGGACTTCCTCATTGAGAAGGGCTTCACCATTGGGAAGGTCGACACCACACTATTCACCAAGAAGCTTGATGGACATATCTTCATTTGTCAAGTTGATGATATCATCTTTGGATCATCAAATGAAGATTCTTGCAAAGAGTTTGGTGAATTAATGTCGAAGGAGTTCGAGATGTCAATGATTGGAGAGCTTACATTCTTTCTTGGATTTCAAGTCAAGCAAATGAGAGAAGGGATTTTCATTTCTCAAGAGAAATATATAAATGATCTTCTCAAGAGATTTAAGATGGATGAATGTAAGCCAATCAAGACACCAATACCAACAAATGGACATCTCAACCTAGATGAGGGAGGTAACATGGTTGATCAAACTCTCTACCTCTCTATGATTGGTAGCTTGTTATATTTAACCATATCTAGGCCCGACATCATATTAAGTGTGTGTATGTGTGCTAGATTTTAAGCTAATCCCAAGGAAACTCATTTGATTGCCGTTAAAAGAATCCTTAGGTATCTTAAACACACACCAAGCATTGGCCTTTGGTATCCCAAAGGAGCTATATTTGAATTAGTTGGCTATTCCGATTCAGATTATGCTAGTTACAAAGTTGATAGAAAAAGCACATCCACAGGGTGCTATTTGCTTGGTAGATCACTTGTGTCTTGGTCCTCCAAGAAACAAAATAGTGTGGCTTTGTCCACCGCTGAAGCGGAATACATTGCCGCAGGTGCTTGTTGTGCACAAATACTTTACATGAAACAAACTTTGCTAGACTATGGTATAGTTCTAGAAAAAGTACCTCTTTTGTGCGATAATAAAAGTGCGGTAAAACTTACAAATAATAAGGTTCAACAATCTCGCACCAAGCACATAGATATCCTCCATCACTTTCTTAGAGATCATATTGCAAAGAATGATATATCATTAGAAGATGTAAGGACCGAGGATCAATTGGCGGATATCTTCACTAAACGGCTAGATGAGGCAATTTTTTGTCGATTGCGGAATGAGCTCAATGTGCTTGACTTTAGTAACTTCACTAAAAATTGAGCTTGTGTTGTCCCTTGCTTTACATTGTAATATACAACATGTTTAATCTTTGGTAATGCATATAGGGCTTGTCTAACATGGTTAAGATAACCGTCGTAAAGCGTGTGAAGTAGCTTAACCTTGGATCAAACTTGACAAGCAACTATATTTACTTTCAAGTATTGCATTGCATATGCATGAATGTTGCTTTGTTGTTTATCTTCAATTGCCCTCTTATTACCTATTTTCTTAAAAAGAATTATAGCCTAAGGCAAAATATTTTTGAAAAAAATTGAGGGTTTGAGAGAGGTCACTCACAGCAGTCCCAATTGGTGTTTATTTGGTTCTTATTGAAGTTGGGACTTGATTGGGAACATGCAGCACGAAGGACTTTGAAGATTTGCTAGAAAAAGAGTGATCGGACGCTGCACCAAACTCTGATGTCCAGCGTCCGGTCAGTTCATAGGAGGTGAACATGCTGCGATGGAGTGACCGGACTCTGTTGTTCAACGTCCAGTCAGATGGTGGTTCAGCATCCGATCAGATGGTGGTTCAGCGTCCGATCAAGTAAAGGTGGTCTAGGCAGTGAGGACTAGACTCTGGCTATGTCTGGTCACGATTCCAGGAGTTTTGGACCTCTCTGGAATCGATCGAACTCTAGGTGGCAGCGTTCAATCATTGCCACCGGAGCATCCGGTCAGTTGAAATCGTGTGGATTCCGATCTCTTTCCTGTTTCCTTTTCTCTTACATCACGGGGGCCATCATATAACCCAGATTAAGCAATGCCGTGACCTAATCCGCCCATACCCACACCGACTTCACCATCCTAAGCCACCGTGCCATGCCCTAGCTGCCGAATCCACCAGCGCCGCCCCTGTTCGTGCCACCTGCTCCATGCCGCCTGCCCATAGTCGTGCCATCGCGCCCTACACATGCCATGCCCGCATCGTCTCCCTCACAGCAGCACCACGCGCCGCCCCTCATCGTGACCGTCTACGCCAGCACCGCCCGCGCACCACCGTGCTGCTCTACCATGTGCCACAGCTTTGCCCTATGCCAGCACCACCACACCCGCATTGCCCGTGCTCACACTACAGCTCGCCCAAGCTGTGCTCCAGCGCTGCCGCCGTGCCTGTGCCCTAGCACCAATGACTGATCCTCGTCGGAGTTCCTGCTACCTTCACTAGAGCCTCTAGTGCCCACATTGCATCTTCCCTGCCGTTGATTCATGCCGACCAGCGCAACCCTAACCCTAGGATTCCTGGTGGTTCCCCATGTGTCGTTCCTCTGCTTTTCATATCACCGGTTTGTCAGGTAGCAAGCCCTCGATTCCAATTTCGTATCTATTGCTTGCTTTCTTAGGGTTTTGTATCTCTAGATATATTGTAATTATTCATATATCTGATCTATTCTAATGTGCAGCGAGTCGGTGCTTCTAAAGTCTCATTGGCAGTTGACAGTTAACTCGGGGCCAAGCTCATGAGTACGGATTGAGGCCAAGCCTCGGAAGTGACAGTTGGCAGTTGATCTTTATCAGCGGCAGTTATTGTTTTCAGATCTATCGGATGACTCATGTCAAGAATGTCGGAGGAGGTCCCGGTGATGAGGATCTGAGGCCCCCTAATGTCGGTGATGAGGATGAGGATCGAATGGCAGTTATTGCTAGCCTGCAGATGCAAAAGGCAAGGCGACGAAGAAGCTAGCGATGAAGAAGCGCAAGTACCCTAATGCAAATACAGCGAGAGCAGCCATAGTTGCAGAGGCCACAGAGCACAGAGAGAGAGGAGGTGCTAGGAGTGGTGTTATTATTGCAGATCAGCTTTTACCAACACAGAGGGCTGCATTTGAGCAGGTTGAGCGCCATCATGGTGGTCAAGCTAGGACTATCATGGTTGGAGGATGACGTCTTGTTATTGATGAGAGTCAGTCTCAAGGGGTGCCACAGCAGCAGGCACAGCCAGTGGAGTAGACTCAGGAGGGAGAGCAGGCACCTCAGCCATAGTTACGCCGCTCTGGTCGTACCCATGCTCCAGTCACAGCGAGGCTAGCGACACAACGGAGGGGTTCTTGTCTGGCTCCTAGACCACAGGGTCCGCCTCTAGTGACTCGTCTAGATTTGAGGGCCGCCATGGCCAAATAGGCGCAACAACTCATATTTGTGGACTTTGAGCAGTGGTTCCCGCCGAGGAGGGATGACCGAGGTTTAGAGGGCTTCTACACACCACTGTAGGAAGATTTTTATAATGCATATCTTATCAGTGGGGCAGTATTTAGATCTCAGAGGATGTGCAACATTGAGTCTATAGTAGCAGTAGCTGGAGAGCATATTCACCCTTACCTATCTTACTTGCTAGGGCTGATAGATTTACTTAGACAGACATGCTTATATGTTCCATCTTGGGTCCATGAGTTTTATGCTACACTCTGGATTAACCCACATCACAGATTTATACACTTTGCTTTCAGAGGCAGAGATTATAGGCTGATGAACGTTAGGGTTAGAGATATACTCAGGCTTTAGGAGCAGCCCATCCGGCTACATGAGGTTTGCTATGGATAGACAGCGCCTCCTAGACACCCTCACGGCGGTCTTGTACCCCCTACAGATCTAGTCTGCCATTGCTTCATAGAGCCTTTCGGCGAGGGGTCGAGCAGGACACCCAGTGATCTCACTCTTACTGCTAGAGTGCTTGATGCTATTATAAGAAGGATACTGCTTCCGAGGATGGGGTATCGTGAGGGCTTGACTCGCATACAACTATGGCTACTGAACTCTCTGATGCAGCAGACTGTGTTTGACATTTGGGATCTCCTTCTATCAGAGATGGAGGATACTATTACAAAGGGGTTCAGGGGTCATAGGCAGCTGCCATATGCTCACTAGATTACATTCTTGATCCATAGGGCAGTTACTGTGTGGCCATCTAAGATGCTGGCAGAGTATAGTGGTGCTACTATAGAGTTCCCTGCATACAACATGACTCAGATGATCCGCCATAGTGCAGTGAGGTCACCCAGCTAGTTGTGTCGTCGTCTAGAGGTGCCAGAGACTACAATCCAACAAGATGAGACCATCAGGGGTATAACAGCTATAGAGGAGGAGTAGCTTGATGCTCAGCAGGAGGGGATGGTTGAGAGTGACCCCAGTGATAGCTCAGATGATGACTACTATGATATCCCTTAGATGCCTACTCGATGACTTGACCATGAGGCCGGTAGCTCTAGTTTAGCTCCACCTGCACCACAGATAGATCCCGCTCTACTTGCTATACTTGAGCGGATGAGGCAGGATCAGGCTCGCCAGGCTTAGGAGACCAATGCTACATTTGCACAGTTTCAGACTCAGCAGGATGAGTTCCAACAATAGCAACAGGCGATCCAGCAGCAGCAGCAGCAGGCTATACAGCAGCAGCAGCAGACCATGCATCAGCAACAACTTCTCATGCAATAGCAGCTACTTGTGTTTATGTAGCATGTAGTGATAGCTATTGGGGCTCCACCACCACAGCCTTCACCCTAGCTTGGTCAGCCTACCACCACTTCTATGACTTCAGCTTTCCAGCCTAGTGGGCTTCGGAGTTAGGGACAACCAGCGCCACAGTTTCCTTCACCTCTAGAGCAGGTGTTCCAGTGGTTTGCTTCGCCAGTGCCAGCCTCGCAGTTCACTCCTCTTCATACGGGCTTTACTCCACCTCAGAGTTCATCAGTGCTCACCCTAGTTCCTAGGTCCTTCCACAGTTGCACCTATTACCGAGACTACAGAGACGCTCCCTTCATTGGTTGCATCATCAGAGTAGGCAGCGCCAGTTCTAGATCCAACCTAGACCGCTTTAGCATCGCTTCCAGCTACAGAGGGTCAGACTACTCAGAGCTTAGGATCAGATGATGATGGCATATAGTTCTAGCTCGCTCCTCGTACCTCAGCGCCTGACTCGTCCGCTGCAGCCCCGCTGATCGACCCTTCGGTTTTGGTGTTTGACGCTAAAGGGGGAGAGGGATCAAGTATGTTAGCCTCAGGGGAGCGTTACATTTAGGGGGAGTCTATCTTTTAGCTTATAGCTTATCTATTACATTTGGAGTTTTATGTGTGATACATTATGCATTCATGATTACTATTGTGCATTGAACTACTTAAGTGTGATCATAATTGTGATATTAATGTGATCATGATATTTATGTGATACGTGACATGTATGCTTTCTACTTTGAATTATTTATATGTCATATCACTTGTGTTATGCTCATTTGCTTTGCTTCCACATTTTACTCCGATGCAAATAAGCTTTGTTACTTGTACTCATGTTTTTTTCATATCTTTTGAGTACATTATGTTGGCTTGGGTCATATAAGCTTGCCTAACTCTTTTATTCTTATTGTCAAAAGCTTATATGATCCAAGCATGTTAAAAACCTCAACCCTTTCACATACTCGAGGTGGTATTGTCATCAATCACCAAAAAGGGGGAGATTGAAAGCATCTAGGCCCCTAGTTGGGTTTTGGTGATTAATGACAATACATGATTACTGTGACTAACGTGTGTTTTATAGAGGCAATTAAGTTAGGTCTTGGTAATGGAGATCGATTGGGCTATCATGGTGGTCATGCCCCTATGATGGAAATCATTTCGATTTTCAAAGGATGGACAACAAGGTTAAGGATGGACTAGTTCTAAGTGTCGTTTGGTGTTGAGGAGACACTTAGATTAGTTTAGGACTTTGTTTTTCCTTTGGCCATATTATTAAGGGGGGTATGGACGGGTAGCTTGACCTAGGTGAGTCCAGTGAGTTAGGTGTGGTGCACACTTGCTAAATCTAGCTCTAGGTAGCTCCTAAAAAGTCCTTAGATCCATTGGAGCAAACTTCATTTACGTATGATCGAGAGTTGGAAGTGAATGGAGGGTCAAATGCTGAACGGACGCTGGTTTCGGAGTGACCAGACACTGGCGCAGAGTCCGGTCAATTTATTTGATCAAGGTGAAATCGTTTGGAGCGACCGAATGCTGAGAGGTGATTGATCGGACGCTGAGTCCCAGCGTCCGGTTGACTCCAATAAGGTTCTAGAGAGAGAAAATCATGACCGGACGTGTTCGGTCATAACTTAAGCACTGGAGTTCAAGGAGAACTGACCGGAGCGTCCGTTCAACATGACCGGAGCGTCCAGTCACCCAGCAGAGGCACATAATGGTTTGTTTTGAATATGGGTGTATAAATACTTTCTCCATTCATGTGAGGGTGTACTTTTGCTCATTCCAACAGCTGAGAAATACCTTTGAGAGTGCCAAGAAGAGCAAGGTCCTAGTGAGGTGATTGAGATTTAAGAATCCTAAAGAGAGCCCTCATTAGTGAAAGCAAGAGTAGCAAAGTGTGCATCCACCCTTCTCATTAGGCTTGTCGTGGTCAAGTGGGAGTTCGTGCTTGTTACTCTTGGTGATTACCATCACCTAGATGGCTTGGTGGTGATTGGGAGCTTGGTGATCATCCGGCAGAGTTTGTAGATGACCCAACTCAAGTTGTGAGCGGTTGTGGGTGATTCACCATGACGGAGTGTCAAAGAATCAACCCATAGAGAGCACTTGATCCTTGCATGGATCAAGGGGGAGCTACACCCTTGTGTGGGTGCTCCAACAAGGGCTAGTGGGGAGTGGCGACTCTCCGATACCTCAACAAAATATCGTCGCGTTTCTCCTTCTCTCTTTACTTTGAGCATTTACTTTGAGCAATTCAATTCTTGTCATTTACATTCATAGAATTGTCATGCTAGAGTAGGATTGGAACATAGGTTGCTAAACTTTTGTGCGGTAGATCAATAGAAACACTTTCGAGGCACAAGGGGTTAATTGGGCTAACCGTAGGGTTTAATTATTGCAAAGAATTTTAGAATTAGCCCAATTCACCCCCCTCTTGGGCATCTTAATCCTTTCACACACTTATCTCTATGCCGGGTGAGGTGGCTAGTGCCACCACTAGAAAGAGCAGAGTATTGCTTACTATAATGGAGGCACTTAGTTGCATACTTGACCTGCTTACCATTCACTATCTTGAGGAGCTTCTTGTAGTCATTCCACATGTCAAAGGTAGAAGCGCATGAGGGCTTATCACTACTCCTAGTCTTGGCACTAGCAGCAGCACCGACACCCTTAGGATCAGTTTGATCGATGAGCATGGGATTAGCAGCGGAACAACTAAACATCTCCTCGTGGTTCGTGCTAAGATCATCGTCCTCGTCGTCTCTAGCCTACCCGAACAATAGTAATTCATCATTGATGGTCATGGACTGACCAATCTCATCGTGGTTGTGCTCCATCATTGGCCTCTAGTTCCTCGATGGCTACAAGAAGGCAAGCATCCGAACAAGATCCAAGATCTAGGGTTAGGGTTAGAGAAGGACGAGCTTGCCTTGTCAAGCCAGAGCACCAAGACACTGATAACATTGACGACACACAAATCTAGCCCTCTGGTACCTCAATGGCTTCTCATCGGTCGATGTGCTACAAACAAGACTATCTCACAGTATGAATTGAAGAAAAAAAAATCACAAAATACATATAGAGGTGAGTGCTTATTAGCGAATCCAGAGCCCTAGAGTGGTCGGCAAGGTTGGCGAACCCCAAATCTTGGAGGGGGATGACAAGATGCACGAGGACGACTTGACACGGTGTGGCAGAACCGCCTAATCTAATGCCTCCCAGGAGTGCTCATCTTCCATTAGACACTAAGCACTCAAGGGAGAACACCAAACTACGTAGTTCCGTCGAGCACACCCCAAGGGAGAATCTGAAAATCCATATTTTTCCATCAGGATCACAAATGAGAGAATAAAGCTTACATCATTATTACACCATTTCTTACATCACTTTAATACAACATTAGGGTATAATATTTATTATTATGACAGCGGAATGTAATCATATTATCAAAGTTATGAACAATTTAATGTAACAGCGGAATATAAACATGTGATCAGAATTACAACGGAAATAATTACCTATTCATGGCATGATGAAACATTGATACATGACTATGACAACAGATTATAAAAACTTCTGTTTATGAAAACCTTGCGTGAGAGTTATAAATAAAAACTACGATCACAACGTAAAGAAAATCCTCTCTGAGCCCACTAGGAGGAATCCACACACAAGAGTCAGCTTTAGCATCCATCTATCACCTGCAACAGGGGGAATAAAACCCTAAGTACTCAATTATACTCAGCAAGACTTACCCGACAGAAGGAAAGAAAAGACTCCAAGGATATGCATGGCTATCTAGCTTGTGGGTTGTTATATTTGTAGGAAGCATTACTAAGCGTGCGTCCTTATATTTGATTTTTATTAACAGCCGCATTGGTTCATTAACTAACCATTCTATGTAAGCACCTATGCTACTTTCAAACAGGTGGTAAGCAATCAGAATTTCCTTCTTCCATCCTTCATCTTTCAGTTATTACTACGGTGCTAGAGTTAAGACAAGTCGTACCGACTTGGTGGTGATTCGTGAACCAATGTCCCCAGCTGGGTACCCTAAAAACACACACCCCACTTGTACCCTAGGCATAAGCAGGACTAACCCATCACTCTCCTATCCTGGGTGTCTAGGTCCCCATCCAAATTGGGACTCCAAGCCCCCGCCACTGAGCCTCGGACTTAGTGCGGTGTAAGGACCTCCTAACCCAAAAACCACACTGACAGTCGGTCCAAAAAGAACCGGATCCACAACAAGAGAGCAACAAGTCTTCCAAGCACCCATACACAAGTATGTGCTCGAGATAATAAATCTGTGACTTGCTTAGCGTCTTATGCAACAACCGGTCCTTAACCGACACAGACAGGGAAAGCAGTGTAACCAAGCTATGTCCCGCATCTACGGCGACACAACCTCTTACACCCACCAATACCCAAACCATATCCCTATCCGGTCACCATTTTTTCTTTCCGCCATTTATATTTTCCAAGTGATAATAATATAGTAATATATTTCTTATCTCTCGCGAGTGACAGGCAATCACTTGACTTCTATCAGAGTCCTGTAGCATAGCATTCTACACGATCCTATAATACTAGTAAGACTCATAGGATAAAGATATATGTGCAAGTGGGTTTCATTCAACTCCTTAAACTTAATGCACAAATATAATTTAAACTACAGAAAAGTAGGGGTTATGCACCGGGGCTTGCCTGGGTAAGATTTAACCAAAAGTTACCATTCCATCTTGGAAGCACAATCATTGGCACCATCTTTTCAGCTACTCCAGTTGATACCATCAATCCATCGTCGTTCCTATTATGATATGTATTGATGCAAATGCACAAATGTAAATAATCGACGATAGCCGAAATTCTTAGAAATCCAGTCACACCTCCAAAAGTATCATTTCTCCAGCAACTCTCGAATGACTCCATGATCCATCGACGTCCCTCCATCGGTGTCCCCGACAAACTCCTGCTGGCAGTTCGGATCCTCGGCATCGAACTCGCGATACTCGGCAAACAGACACAAATAAATATTCACATAACTTCAAATGCATTTCAAAAATTATGAAACTTTATGGATATGTAGGGATTGATTTTAGATGAATTTAGGAAGAAGAAGTGATGAAATCGGAGTTAGCATGGCGGAGATATTAATTGTGCAAGGTGGCCGCTAATTAATCACGAGGAGAGAAAATGAAACATGATTAGTGGCCACATGCTGCTGCTGGCTTATTAGAAAGGGAAAAAGAATAAACAAATGAATGGAGTGGATTAGTGGCTCATGGCCATAGCTGTTCGTGAGGGGAGCTGTGGCCTTGGCTTTGTCGTGGTGCACTTCTGTGGGCCCAGAGAGAGAAGAGAGTGGAGGAGCTAGCTACTGCTATTGGTCAAGGAACAAGCAGAGAGGGAGGGGGAAATATTTGAGCGTTCCTACTCCTCACGCTCGACCGCTAAGGCAGCTCTCTAGAGCTTCGGCATCCAACAATTTTGACCATGACTTCCAAATCCAAGGGCATGGTGAGGTAGAGGGGAGGTAGGGGATGTATGGGTACTATCTACCTTGGTCTATTGCAGCTCGAGGAAGGAGATCGACGGGGCACACTTCTCTCTGTGCATGAACAGAGGAGGAAGGAGAAGAGCGAGGAGCGGGCAGCTACAGAGCTGAGTGGCTTAGTGTGGTTGGCGTGGTAGCTAGCGAGGCAGAGCTACATGTGGCTCGAGGCAAGCAGCCGCAATGATGAAGCCATACCAGCGCGGACTGCGGCAGTGGTGCTATGAGGCCATAGCAGCAGAGGTGGAGCGGCGCGGGCAATGGGAGCGGTGATGGTGGCCGTGGCCCAGCGCTATGGGGCTGCAGCACTAGCGTGGGACCACAGGGTTCGCGCTCACCTGCGAGAGGGCGAGCGATGGACAGCGTGGCCACGGCGGCACTACAGGACATGGCACGACAACCTCGGTGCGTAGTGGCGCTAGCCGGGTGGCTCTAGGCGACATGGGCATGAGGCGCGGCGCGTGGCCACAGCGGTGGCGTGGTACGATGACGGAGTGGAGGGCGAAGGAGCAGGTGCTGGAGCGAACAACGACAAGGCAACGCATGGGAGGGGCAGCGCTAAGGGGCATGGTCCAGCGTGGACTAGGGTAGAGCGACATGGAAGACGAAGAGGGGTGCCGGTGCGAGGAGAAGCGAGGTGAGGCAGCTCGGTGGACTGGAGCTAGGACGCCACCTCCTCGGCAACATAAAAAGAGAGGGAAGGGAAGCAGCTCGAGGCTCGGCTGACTTGGAGTGCCATGACGGCAGTGGGCCATGGCGTACATGACAAGGTGCTTGCGTGCATGCTTTGGCTCAGGAGGTAATGGCCCTGACCTGCTTGTCTAGAAGAGTGAAAAAGAGGAGCAGAGACAAGCAGAGGTAGATGGTGACGCCACGACAAGATCATAATTTTGATGGGACAACATAGGCAGTGGCTACTCGGCATAGCGTGGCCAGCAGCGGCGCGCCAGCGCATGTATAGGAACGTGAGAGGATATAGTGTGGGTAGAGTTGAAAGGTCCTTGTTTGGTTTTGGTAATTGAGTGACAACCTAGGTGGACTAATTGTGTTTATGTGAGATACACAGGTGATTAGTCCATAGGTACATGTGTGTGAGCAACATATGCCATGAAGGTGAAAATGGCTTGGAGATGTTGCAAAGCTCACACATGTGATGATGAAGGAGCTTAAATGCACATGAGACATAACATTGAGTCATGTGATCAAGGTGGAGAAGATCAAGACAAGACTTGGCTTGATGGACCGGTTGCAAGCGTGAAGGGCAAGTCGAAGGCTTTGGAGTGATGGACCGCGTGGCGGTGAAGCTTGAGCAAGACTTAGCACCGATGGACGATGGCAATGGTGAAGAGCAAGTAAAGTCAAGATCGATGAACCAATATGATCATGTGATGATATGAAGTGGATCATATCATTGTTGATCATGTTGGTGCATGTGTTGCATCGACATTGAAGGAGATAGAATGGAATGCGCAAGGCAAAGGTATAACCTAGGGCATTTCATTTCACCAGTCATAGGTGTGTAGAGAAGTTTATGACCGGGTTTAGGATAGATGGCCGTACTATCAAGAGGGGCAAACTTGTTTGCATATCGGTCATCTAGTGCCACTCGAGTGATCTAACTTTGCATTGTCGCTAGGATCGAGTGGCGTGGCAAGTTGAGTGGCTAACATCCTTTGGGAAATGATTGTGAAAATGCTAACACACATACACATGGTGGTGTACACTTGGTGGTGTTGGCACATATACAAAGGAGGTGGTGTTTGCAGGGGTGATTCGGCGCTTTCGGGAAAATGGAATGTCTATTTTCTATTGCGCCGGATGCAAATTCTTGGTGGTTAGCACATTGGTGCAAGGGTGAAGAAGTTAGAAGTGAAAACGAGTTGATCACGAAGATGCCGACGTCGGTCAACTGACCGGATGCTGGATCTAAATGCATCGGATGCTGGAAGGCTGTGTCCGGTCAGGTTGACGTACGGTGACGCAGTAGCTAGAGTGTGACCGGACGCTGGCTGCGTCCGATCACGTTTGACCGGACGCGTCCGGTCATGCTCGGGAGCTTACTGGAAACGACCGGACACTGGGGGTTCAGCGTCTGATCAGTTGAAGCTGCTGTGTCCGGTCAGGTCAAGTGATCGTTGGAACCGGGACACGTGGTCGTCTGCGAGCGACCGGACGCTGAGGTCCAGCGTCCGGTCAACACGACCGGAGCGTCCAGTCGGCCCGACCGTTGCCCAGTGAAAGGGTAATGGCTAGTTTAGCCCTTGGGGCTATAAATAGAAGTGGCCTTCGGCCATGGCTGGAGCTGAGCACCTCAAGGGACTTAGTGTCCATGCTTGTGAGTGCTTGGGAGCCCTCCATCACACATATACTTGATAGTGATCATTCGATTGTGTGAGTGAGCGATTCTAGTGCGATTGCATCATGAGGTTGCATCAAGTGGCACTAGGTGATCGAGTTGCAAGCCGGTGGTGCTTGTTACTCTTGGAGGTTGCCACCTCCTAGACGGCTTGGTGGTGGTCTCCGTCGAAGTGCGCAAGAAGCTTGTGCGGCGCTCCAGAGAAGTGCTTGTGAGGGGCATTGTGCTTGCCCTGTGGGAGCCGCGAAGAGCAACTCTAGTAAAGCGTGTCATTGAGCTACCCTCACTCAAGGGGTAGGTTCTTGCGGCGCCCGATGTGCGGGCTTAGCGGGTGATGCTAATTAGCCGCCGAACCACCAAGTGAGCGGTTGACACAACGGGGACTAGCGTGTTGGCAAACACATGAACCTCAGGAGAAAAATCATCGTGTCAACCTTGTTCTTCCCGTTGGTTTGCATCCCCGTTACACAAGCTTGCGTTTACTTTCATATACATTAAGCTTGTGTTGTTGCTTTTGTAATTAGTTAGCTTGTGTAGCTTGCTAGTTACCTTCATGCTTGTGTAGCATAGAAGTAGCTCCCTTGCGTGGCTAATTTGGTTTGTGTAACCTTGTTAGTCACATTACTTAGTTTGTGTAGCTAAGTAATTGCGCTCTCTAATTTGGCATTGGTCGCCTTGTTATTGAGCCTTGCTAGTGAGCTTAGTTAGCTTTGTGCTTTTGCTTACTAGCAAGTGTAGGAGCTCCCTTGTTGCTTAAAGTACTAGCAGCATAGGTTTGTGTGACTTGCTTCTAGAATTGGTTAGGAGAGCTCTAACTAGCCCGGCACCTTTATTGCATAATTGTTATCTTTGCAAGGTGCTGGTGAACACATATAGTGGGGTATAGTCTTGGCTAGACCGATAGTCTTAATTCCGCATTTATATCGGTTAGCCGACGCGATTAAGTTTTAGAAAAGACTATTCACCCCCCTCTAGTCGCCATCTCGACCCTTCAAGAGTGTAGAACCACGTGCTCATTTTCAGACGCCCAACGCAGTGGACTAGTTCAGAGGCGATTGAATGGGAGGCTTTGCAATGCAGAGAAATGCAGAGTTACGACGAGAACGAGACAATGAATAATTGTCATGCAACAAGTACGTTGTACGCCAAAAAATAAACGAAGCTGCTGCGCTCTCTTTCTGGTAAGTTCATGCTTAACAAAATAAACCCGTGAGTGTATATATATATATCGTTCTATTTATTAATGGATTTTATTTTATTTATAAAAGTTGCTTTTCATACTTAATCTAACAGAACAAACCATTCGCTAGAATCATCGTTCGACATTTCTAATTATCTTTATGCACTGAGTAATTTAACTTGGGCATTTATTTGAGTCCACAAAACTAAGTCACATGGGATTCGCTTATCGCATCAAGTACATTTTAAATCCAAAAATTCTGAGAAACTCGTTTCAAAAATTTACTTAGGCCTAAATCGTAGTGCTAAACAAGATCGTAACACCAGGGTGTTACACACGGCTAAATCAATGGTGAGGGCGGAGATAGGGGTATAGGTGGCCAAGAGTCATTTCATGCACCCATGCCTGCCGCTAGAGCCGAAGAAGAAGAGAGGTAAGCTAGGGTTGCGCCGGGGCGAGTGCAAGAGAGGAGCAAATGTGAAATGAGCTAGGGTTTCGCTAGGGCAGGGCAGTGGGTGGACGAGGGGGCTTTTATACCCATCCTCCCCAATGGCAGGATCCAATGGTTGAGGAGCGGGCGAGGGGCATCCAACGGCCAGCACAATTTTAGCCAGGGTGGGCTGTGCTGGCACTACGGCCCATTAGCACGAGCCAGGCATGGCACTAAGGCTGGTCGGTGCTAAGCACTGGCACGGGGGGGGGGGGTGGCATGCCACATTGGGCCTAGGCCATACTTTTCCAGGCCATCGATCCACGGTCCAGGCCATTTAGCTAACTATAGTAGGGGCAATAAGGTGATTGAGAGGCTAAGTGAAGATGCTGCGAAAGCGAGCGTTGAGTGGAGAACTACTATGCCTGTGGGAGTATGTATCGAGCTGATTAGAATGAATTGTAGCAACAAGGATGTGATTGGTAGCAAGAAATGTTTTTGATGCTTGCATGAATCACTAGGGTTCCTACCAAACAAATATATTTGAGGAACTATGAGGATCAATTCTTTATTTTTACCTGTGAGCAAGAATCACCACAGAGTTTTTCTCTAGGTTCTCATGGCTTTCCACTCATTTACTCCTCGAGATTTCAAATCTAGATAACTAGCCAAACGTTCCTAAAAGAGTGAGAAACAATGAGAATCACTTCCCTTAAGGATGGCAGTCGGGTGGGTCTAGACTCAAAACCCATGGGTTTTAGACCAGACAGGTGCGAGGGTGGGTGCAATTCTTGCCTCACAGGTCTACAGGTTTAGGGACCCCGAATCGGGGCGAGGTAGGGGCGGGTTTCAAATTTTCTCCATGGGTTTTTGTGGGGACACGAGAATATAAGACCCAACATTATTTTCAACCTAGCAGCCTACGAAGGAAGTGCAACCCCAGAAGCCCAGCAACCCAATTGTTCCTTCTCTAAGTGCAGTCACACATCTGTTCCTTCTCTCCCAACCACCGCCTCTCCTCTACGTGCAGGCACAGGTCCTCACCTGCTCCAGGACAGTCGTGGCACAGCTCCTCACCTTCTCTAGCTCGTTCATCCCCTCCCCTTGAGCGGTACTAGGACAGGTGGCCAGGATGGCACCGGTGCACCGCGGGCCCATAGCAGGCGGCCAGGGCGGCACCGGCTGACCGGCACACTGCAGCAGCGACAGGCGTGTGGCGTGCTGGCGTGGCATGGCAGGCAGCTAGGCGCACGACCAGACCCCACTGCATAGTGCTCGCTGGTCGCTGCCTACCTCTTCTCTAGTTCTCCCATCCTGCTATAAATTTCCCAGGTTGCGGGGACCCAATGGGTTCAGGGGAGGGTAGATCTTCTCCCAAAATAGGGTTTAGGGTGGGTTCGGGTTTCCTTCTTGGGTGTCGGGTGCGGGTTCACAGCTGCAACACCCGGCTCGACATGCCCCTTTGCCATCCTTACTTCCCCTGTTTACCCTGTGACCAAGAATTGTCAAAAAAAGTGTTTCTCCGTATTCTCATCACTTTCCACTCATTTATTTTTCAAGATTCCGAATCTAGACAACTAGCCAAACATGGTAAGAAAGTGATCTCGTTTGTCTAGAGAAACATTTTAGGGACAATCCAGATCCTAGACGTTTTAATTCCGCTCATTATATATATTTTTTCCTCTCCCTTCCTTGAGCTGTTGGGCAACTATATAACTATGGCAAGTCCAACCTCCATGCCAAATAGCCAAGTACGTAGGATCGACGGCGCCCATGCAATGTCCAATGGAAGTCAGCTTTTTTTTATACAAAGTAAACGGGCGAGCTAACTCAACGTGTGGCCTTTGGAGAATTGGAGCCCTGAATACATCGAACGCCGTGGCGCACTGCACACTGACACTGCACACAATTTGTAGGCCGCAGCGTTGGTGACCCACACTCCGCGGTGCCACTTGTGCAATTTGTTTGTCTTCCCGCTTTGTCATGATCCACGTACCACGCGCGCGATCGGCTAGCATCCAAACTCGGGAATCATGAAATTTTTGCATTTTGGTCATTTTTGAAAACATTTTTTATAAAAAGACCTATGCCAAAATGTTTGCTAAAAATAGACCATTTTTAGGCATCTTAGAACATGACGCCAAGGTATGAGGGCCGGCGTCGACTGACACGACGCCGAGGTCTTGCCACGTCATGGATGACCCCGGTTGACGGCGACACGGTGGCGCATGGGGTCCAACACGTTGGCGTTGTGTCAGCCTACGCCACAGGCCCAACCTCGACGTGGTGGGACTACACACCTGAGCTATTGGCACCATCTGACGCGCGGCCCAGGTGGCCCAACAATGCTTCGTGGCCCAATAGCTCGGCGCAGGGTCACTTAACGCCGAGCCACCAGACACGACGCGGCCCGACTCAACACCGAGGTCTGGACTCTTGAAGCTGCGCCGTGGCCCCCTTCTTCTTCCTCCCTCCATTCTGAAAGCGTCGGCTCTCTGTTCGTCTCCCCCCACGGCCCCCACGAAACCCTAACCCCCAAATGTGACCCTAGATGTCCAGATCTCGTCTCCCGAAGCTTCCTCGAGGTAATGGTCTCTCCCCTCCTCCAATCTATCCGCGTAGATGTGCTTGCATTGTCTCTAATCATATGGAATCATGGGTGTATGGTGTTTTGGTATATGTGTATTTGCATTTGCAAAATGTATGGCTTAGGTTGATTGAGTGCATTGTTGTTTAACTGTTTTATGTGCTGAACATGTTAGGTTAGTTTGGTTTCTAGTTATTTTGGTCATTAGGGTTCTTTGTTTATTGTAGGTGTCATTAGGGTTAGTTATTTGTTGGTCATTAGGGTTAGTATGTATTTTAGTTATTTGTTGGTCATTAGATTTCAATTTTTTATGACTAGAAATGATTATGTTGTTGGGGTTGAAAAAGATGAAATGATATATTTTAGTTTCTACTTATTGGATTGAAACTCGCATGATATATTGATATGTGACACTACTTGTTGTGTGATGGCTGTAGATGGATAAATTAGTGAGGTTGCATCATGGAGGCCGTATTGTTAGGACAAGAGATGATAGTTTGGAATTTCTAGACATGTGTGAGGAGTTGTTGATTTTTTTCTGAAACACCATCTTTGACCCAGTTAGTGGAGCGAGTGAAGGTTAAGTTAGGCTAGAATCAAGGAGATGTGCATGTTCAGTTTGAAGGTGTCATAGATGTTGGGTCATCGAAGGGTCCTCGGATCAAGCGATTGCTCAAAATTACAAGCAAGTCTGAATGGAATGATTACAAGGCAGTTGTATTGGCCTCAGAAGTGCGATCTTTGGATTTAGTAGTAAGTAAGGAGTTCAGCTTAGGAAATGATAACTTCGAAGCATGCCCATCTTCCCCCACTCACATAGGTTATGGTCATTTGTCTAAAGAAGAAATACTTGTCACACAACTAGGCTACGGTGGTGAAGTGTTTGGATCGCTCGAGCGTGATGGAGGTTGGTTTGAGGGCGGTGGAGATGAGGAGGAGAATGCGGTTGCCGATGGTGAGGGCAATCATGATAGTGATAAAGAGGATGATGATTATGTAATTGGTGATGTAGAAGAAGGTTTGGACACGCTAGCGGAGACTTTTCTATTGAGGATGAGCTTAGCGATGAAGATGATCTTAGTGGTGAAGAAGACTTCGGTGATGCTAGGGCTATGAACCATTTTGACATGGAGATAGCTGGAGATGATGAATCCTTCGTAGAGGAGATAGCCAAAGACTCTAATGACGATCGCCCTATTGATCATCTCAATTTTAGGGAAATAGAGATATTGTCTAGGGTCTTGCCTTGGAGAGATCCACTAGTTGGTGATTTCGAGGACCTTAGCCATGGCCATAGGGTAGTAGCTGATGGTGGGCCAAGTGATACAACAGTGCCTGATGTTAGCGGTTGCCTCATCATACAGAAGAGCATATTGTTTGCTACCATGGATGAGTTGAAAACATGGTTGCAAGAGTACTCCATTGTACACAACCGACCTTTTAGGGTCATCAATTTATTCAAGGAGACGAGGTACACTGTTGCTTGTGAAGAACAACAGTGTGGTTGGAGAGTATGTGCTAGGAAGACGAAGGCAAGCAAATGGAAGATTACCTCAATGAAGCAACCACATGTTTGTGCCACTGCTGAGGTAGAAGAGAACCATCTGCAGCTCAATTCTAGGTTCATTGCAAGGCAGTTATGCCTCGTGGTGAAGCATATGCCAACCATTATGGTGTCCGTGTTGGTTGAGATCATCTTCCAACGGTACAATTACTATGTCAAGTATGGAAAAGCATGGAGGGCAAAGCAGCGTGCACTGGAAATAATATTTGGAAATTGGGAAGAAGCTTATGAGCGCCTCCCTGTAATGTTGAACGCAATGAGGGCTGTAAATCCTGGGATACACTTTGAGTATTTACCTAAGGAGGGTGAAACAAGGAATGGTAGCCAAGTATTTGGAAGGGCCTTTTAGGCGTTCGGTGTAACACCTCTGGTGTTTTGACCTAGCACTAAAATTTGACATGTCATCATGTGCATTGCGAAGCATTCATAAAGTAGAAAATTTTAAATGCATTCACTAAAGAAGCTTTATTTCATAATGTTGTTATTTTATGTGATCTGATTCAAAACCCTAAATAAAGATCATGACCACAAGGGTCAAATTTCATGTGATCACGTGAGGCCATGTGTCATTTGACTCAAATAACCCTAATGGGCCATGTTATTGGTCAAAAATCAAAGTTAAAGCAAAAGGTAAACAAATCAAATTTGAATTCAAATTCAAATCATAAAAGTCCTTTTTGCCCCTTTTGTCTAATTCAAAATCCATGTGGATTTTGGGGTTGAGGCAAAAATAAAAGTTGAAGATTATTTTATAAGGATCAACTTTGGTATTCAAAGTTTTTAAAGTTTACATATAAAATTTCAAGTAATTTTGAAATGATTCAAATACTCAAATGCACCCCAAATTCAAATTTCAAAATGGAGGCAGAATTTGAAAATGTTCCTAGAAGCAAAGTTGTAGAGTTTGAAAAATTGAGCAATTTTCATTCTTGGAGATTTTCAACTTCTTTAGAAAATTTGAGAGTAATTTGCAAAAGAAACGTAGTGGCAATTATGTAAATACTTCAAAAATCAAAATTTCTATTCCGGTTTGCCACCAGCGACACGCCGCTGTTCGTCGCCGACCTTCTTCGCCGCTTTCACGCGCGGTGACACGCCGATGCCTCCGTGGCGAGCTCACTCGTGTGCTGTCGACACCGCACGCCTTCTTTCTTTCTATAAATAGGAGCACGCCGCCGTTGTTCCTCAGTTTTCCGTCGACTGCTCGCCGCCGGTGTCCTGACTGCGCTCGTGAAATTCATCCTCGCCGTAGTACCTAGGGCCAATTGTGTTGGCTAGCAGCTTCGCCTCGCCCTGCCGCTCATTCCCGACCGGCTCGCCTCGCCTCTAGCCGGTCAGCGCCACCACGCGACGTCGTCTTCTTCGGAGCTGGCCGGAGCTCCGCCATCATCGACCTCACCATGGTCCCATCAATCTAGTACGTCGCCACCTTAACCGAGTCTACCTACGTGATCACGGTGAGCTCCTAAACGTGATGATCGTTTTGCTTTAGTCTCTTCTATAATGTCGCCGTGGTTACATCGTACGGCGTCGTGCCCAAGCCGCCATGCCCGGCGTGGAGCTATCTCCGGTGCGCCTTTTGCCTTTCTGAAAGCTGGGATCGGTTCGGGGAAAAGAGTAGGTCATGTAGGTGCGGTCTGCTTCGCCGGAGCTTCGCCGTCGACGCGTTTGCCGATCAGAGCAGACAGCGCCGCCGTGCGTCCTCTTTGGGTCACTGACGAGCGGGGCCTGGCTGTTAGTGAGAGAGAGGAAGAAGAACAGTGCGATTTTGTATTTTCTGGAATTGTGAATAGTGCTGAAACTTTGGGAATTTGTAGAAAAATAATAATAGCTCCAAAAATTCTAAAATTTTTTGTGTAGCTTCTGTACATGCTCTAGTATGGTTTAAAAATTTTAAACTTGAAATTTGAATAGAATTTTAATGTTCAAAAATTCAGTCAATTAATTGATAAATGCAATTTCCATGATTTTTGTAGGCCACTGTATAATTCCAAAAATTATGAAATTTGTTTTGGTACACTAATTTGTCATGAGGAAGCTTACATAAAATTTTAAGGTCATTTGGAATAAGTTCATTTTTGGGCTTATTTCCAAATTAATTCAAAAATAAATAAAAGCAAATCCTAAGTGTTTGATTAGTGTTGAAACTTGTTTTGGTCATGTTTTGTGACTAGTAGGGTTTCAAGATTCTTTTGGTCAAGTCACATGTGTGGGTCTTGACGATAGGTTTACAAGTTAGTTTTGTTGGCTTGCAACTATACCGTAAAGGAAAATCGTATTCGGGGTGTTTTTACATTTCATGTACCGTGAAAGCATCATGTTTACATTATCATCATGTTAAAGCATATGTTATCATTTCGTGTAGAACCCAAGAGTGAAACGATTCTAGTTGAGCAAGTTCTGGAAGAATCCCTGGTTGTCACGGGATTCGGTAATCGTGATACTGATCCGGAACCTGAGATCGTCAACGAAGGCAAGCCCTGGTTTATGCATTAAACCATTACCTTGTTACTTTGAAAAGTTTATCACCTATGTTACTTATTGCATTAAGTTGATTAATTCAAATGTTACCTATTTGATGCATTGCCTACCTTGATAATTGTTTACCATCCTTGAAGATGTTTTCATTTACAAAGGCGTAGAATGCTTAGTATGCTTTATGATAGGCTTTCAAAGTAAAAGTTTCAATACAATCAAAGATGGCATACTGGCCGAAGAAAGAAAGAAGGTAGAATGAACTAGAGACTAGTCAGGTGACTTATCTTGAATGTTGGGTAATGTTGTCGGCTATGTCGCTTAAAGGCCACTCATTATGGATCTTCTGAATGAGACACTTTTTAGTACTGGTCACATACTCCGGTAAGCCTACTTTGGCTAATCCGATACTAAGATGAATGCCCATGCACTGGGAGTGGAGAGATGGCGGGAGTAGCATGTACCCTCATGGCTGGAATGTGGCCAGATTTGAGGTGTGCTGTGCTCTCGGGTGGCGTGGAGACGGCTTAGTATAAGAGGATCCGGTAGCGAGGTTGATATATGCAAGATTAAGTTCTACATATGTCGTGTGATAAGGAATCCCCAGCTGGGACTTGAATCAATTTGAATTGCTGGTGCTCCACGGATATGGAGACTCGATTCATTATAGAAGCAATATAGGACTGGTGAATTACTAAAATATGAGAAAAGAATAGAATGAGAAGGATTGGAATATGGGAAATGTACATTTAGTTGAGGTAATAAACTAAAAGAACTTAGGGGTAAAACTTAAAAATAGAATAAGAATAGTAAGCTTTTAGCAAAGAACTTTTGAATCTTGCTACATCCTTACCTTGCCCTAAACCCCTGCATCTCTAAAAGTATTACACCCCTTTACGTCGGGTTAGTCTTGTTGAGTACTTTTGTACTCAGGGTTTGTTAACCCTTGTTGCAGGTGAGTCGCATGTGCAGGCTTGTTTTGGTCCCTGCTGCATGTCTGTGTTTGAAGTCAATGACAATGAGGAATGATGAATGGCCTTTGGATAAGGCACTAGTTTGTATGATAAATAAAGTTAATGTAATATTATCCCGCTACTATAGTTGTATGACACTTATGGTATTGTAAGTTTGAAAACAACTGGTTTGTAAACTATGTTATCTTAAGACTTTTGCTATCTTTTACTCTGATGTATATATTTGAATAAACTATTGTAATCTGCAATGTCTGTGATTGGGATCCTATTTGAAAAGAGAATTGTGGATGATTCGGGTTTCCCGAGGACACCCGATAGACCTGTTGAGTTGTTGGGAACTCATGAACGCTATCCGAGGTCTGTTAAGACAATGATAGGTGCACGTGGGCCCGATTCCTTAGGAGGTTCTGCCACATTCGGGCAGAGCATCGAAGCATTCAAGTATTGCAGGCCCATCGTCTCAATTGATGGGACCTTTCTTATAGGGAAATTTGAAGGCACAATGCTTATTTGTATTGGGACAGATATAGAAGACCAGCTTGTGCCATTGGCCTTTGCGGTTGTTTGGAAGGAGGACACGGATAGTTGGTGTTGGTTTCTCAGGCTAGTAAGACAAGTGGTAATTGGTCTAGGACGTGATGTTTGTGTGATATCCGATAGGCATGCTAGCATTCTGAATGCCGTAGAACAAGAGATTCCTAGTTATGGCCAAATACATCACCGGTGGTGCACCAGACACCTTGCTCAGAATCTTATAAGGTGTGATCACACAAAGGACAACTTCAAATTATTTGAGGAGGTTTGCAGGCAGCAAGAGGTTCAATTATTCAAAGACAAGCTAGATGCCCTGAAGTTAGCCATAAATGTTTATGGCAGGCAATTCTTGAGCGAGTTGATGACGTCGAAGGATAAGTGATCACTTGCATATGACACCGGAGGTTGGAGATGGGGCTTCATGACTAGTAACATGGCAGAGATGTTCAATAGCCTTCTAAGAGGTTGTCGTGGTCTGCCTATGACTGCTATTGCCTCATTCACCTTCTACAAGTTGAATGCTTGGTTTGTTTCAAGGAAGAAGCATGCGAGGTCTCTATGGACAGCAGGCAAAGCTTGGCCACTTTTAGCATCTCAGGAACTAGCTTTCTCAAAGAAAAAGTCTAAACGATAGAAGGGTTCATGTTTCGATCCGATCAACCATGAGTATGAGATTCTAGAGGGTGGTGGAACTAATATTGGTGGTGAAGACCGGGGTGCTCAAAAACATAAAGTAGTGATCAATGAGAACAAATGTACGCGTGGAAAATCGACCATATACCATAGGCCTTGCTCCCACATGATTACAGCCTATCGCCTTAGACGTGTTGACGCTGAGGTCCCTCCCCGTATGGCCATGGAGTTCTCTTTGAGGAACCTAATGAGCACCTGGAATCCTCAGTTCGAGCCATTTCTTGATGAGAGTCAATGGCCTACTTATGATGGCCCCAAGTATGTGGCTGATCTTGGTTTACTCTGGAAGAGTAGAGGACCTAGGCAGTGGAAGCGGTTCAGGATGGACATGGACCGAAGGTTGGTTCGATTTCAATCCCCTATTTTTAGAGAGAGTCAAATCTTTTTTTCAGTTTGGGAATCAACCATAGTACATGAAACTTAGAGATAGGTAAACTGCAATTTATGAAATAGCAAATGCACAACGATTACACTCACATCAAAACTAATAATGGCATGTCGCAAACTAAACCTAGCATGCCTTAGGGGATTGAAAGAAACAAGTGATACAGATGTTGCAAAGGTACTACGATTACACACTCACATGAAAACTAACAATGGCATGTTGCAAACTAAACCTAGCATGCCTTAGGAGATTGAAAAGAACAACTCATACAAGCATTCCACATTCGGATTGACTAACAAAGGTTGGTCCTAATAATGCTCCCACATATTGAACTGAGTTGCGCCTTCCCCATAGTATCCTCCAGTTGACAGCGGCGGTGGCGGTGGCGGTGGAGAAGGAGGCCCATGCTTCTTATGGTACGGGCACTGGCAATACGGATTATTGCATAGTGCCTCCTCTGCATTATTGATGTTGTCGTCGTCCGACTTGTCCCTGTTACCACTTCCAGGGCCATACTCTAGGTCAAAGATGCGTCCCTGTAGATATGTGATGTACTGTTGATGGGGATAGATAGAAGGAGGGTCGACCCATCTAGTGAAGCCACAGTTATCTGGACAGCTTGAATCCTGAAAACCCATCTACCAATAAGTACTACTACAAACCAAATGCAAATCTAAAAAAGGAGAGAGTTCAAAGGAAATACAAATCCTCGTGGGCATCTAAAGAAACGACGGCCTCCACCGTCACAGTCGTTGTACATCTGCACAACGCAATCCAAACTGTGGCGGCATTTTGGCCAATCTTCAATGCGCTTGTCGTATGATCTAAGAGGTCTCTCACGGGTAAAGTCACTCTTCCTCTCCAAAGGAAATTCCTCTATTGGTTCTTCAAAAGAATCAGGACCCAGAGAACCCTCCCACACAATCGGAGGTCCCTTCCTCACCCCCTTTCCTCTCCCTTCGCCAAAACCCTTTCCACTCGAGGAACCTCCGCTTGACATTTGCTAAAACTAAACTAGAAAACAAGTTGTGTGGATGTGGAGCAAGACATGGAGCACTATATATAGAGATGAAGGCAGGTTCACCATGAATGCTACTTGACAAAAAAACTTGTGTGCGTACTCATTTATTGAATCTGCAAAGGCTAGATGCTTCATCTGAAAAGCCTACAACCATGACTGGTCATTTCATCTGAAAAGGCTACACCTGTGTTTTGTCACTTTATCTAAATACAGTACATCACTCTGATATTAATTTATTGCGTATACGGATACAACAGTAAACGAATCTAGGCTTTTCAATGAGTTTTCAAATAGACTTTTCATTGACTGCAACAGTACTTGTAGCCCTTTCAGTGACTGCAACAGTACAAGTAGCCTTTTCAGTGATACAAACAGTAGCACTACAGTCCTAGGACAGTTAACGAAGTACAGGGCATAAGACCATCTGAAATAAAAGCATAGTGCATTACAACATAATAAAAAAAAGTCCAGGGAATAAGTTCATCTGAAATAAAAGCAGAGTGCATTACAACATAGTAAAAAAAGTCTAGGGCTACACGACATCGCTCATGAATAAACCAAATACCTACTGAGTGCAATGAGACCACTTTCCCTTCTTCTAGGCATCAGGATTCTCCTCCATCGCTGCCTTCGCTCGACGCACACGCTCAACCTTCTTCTCCCTCTCTGCCCTATACGCAGCAACACGTCTCATTTCCTCCTCTTTCTTATGCTCATTTTCTATAGCCTCTTGTCTGCGTCTCTGCTCAAACCTCTCATTAACCTCCGCATCCCACTCCTTCAGGCCTTCTAGATGCTGCTTGTCTGACTCTTTGATCTCAGTGTCAATCCACTGCTCAAAGTCACACAGTGGTGGAACGGTCTGCAAGAAAAATAAATTGTTACAAAATAAATAAATAAGCAATACTTAATATCACAAGAAAATTAATTAACACACAATAAAAATTCCTCACAATCGATGCACGGCGCTGTTGCTTTGTAGGTTCCTATGCATAATTGGGACACATCCAGTACCTCTGTCTATATGTTTCCTCATCTTCAGAGATGTCTACCTTGCAAGGATCACCACAAAAGCATATGGGTCGAAGAACACCTTCAGGGAAAGGCTTTAGGTCGTAGGGATTTGCCCTCTGGCGACCATAGCTACAATTGAAAGAATTTAGTCATATTAACGGAGAACTAAACCTAAACCTAGGGTTTTCTATTTGTTGCACAAATAATGAATAAACATTGGGATTACCTTGGAATACGAGCTTTACCACGCCTTGACATCCTAACATTATGTAGAAAAAAAAATCAATCCAAAGTACCTTGCAACGAATGTAAAGCTACTAACACTAAATCACCATACCTCCCAAATAAGCTTTTCATTATAAACCCTAAGCAAATTTGAATCCCAACAAACACAAAATTTAACTCAATGATTATAAACCACAACAACAACAACAACAACCATACATTTGGGTCATTCAATCATTTGAACCACCATACATTGCACGAATGACATGAACATAAACCAAACCTATAATGCCAAGTTAAAAAAAACACAAACAACCGAATCTAAATGGATGAAATGAAAGAGGAGAAAGAGGAGTACCTTGGCAAAACGTCAAAACCCTCGATCTGGCCTCCCAAGAGCTGGATTTAGGATTTAGGGTTCGTGGGAAGAGAGAGGGAGTGGGAAATGGCCACCTGTTGGTTCTGAATGGAGGGAGGAGGAAGAAGGGGGCCGCGGCGCGGCCTCAACTGACCGAACCTTGGCGTTGAGTCGGACCGCGCCGAGGTTAGCATCTCGGCGTCAGCTGATCGCACGCCGACCTCTTGGCCCACGAAGCGTTGTTGGGCCACCTGGGCCGCGCGCCGGATGGTGCCAAGAGCTCGGCGTGACTCCCCACCGTGCCGAAGTTAGGCCTGTGGCATTGGCTGACACGACGCCGACGTACTGGGCCCCATGCGCCAGCCCCGGAGTCGTCGGTGACGTGGCAAGGACTCGACGTCGTGTCAGTCGACGCTGACCTTCATACCTCGGCGTGATTTCCTAAGACGCTTTAAAATGGTCTATTTGTAGCAAAAATTTTGGTAGAGGTCTTTTTGTAAAAAAATGTTTTAAAAATGGACCAAAATGCAAAAATTTCACCTCAGGAATCCTCCTTGTGAGTTTGTGACCTCTTATTACGGGGGCCGTGGGCGCACATCGGCTCCGTTCGCGTGCCATTAAATCTGGTTTGATCTGTTTCTTTTTTCATCTGTAATAATGTTTTTGTTTCACAAATTCTTCCAAATTAATTCAGATGCCTCCAGATTTCTCCAAAATTCCTTCCAGTGAACCGGCCGAATGAAAACTTGCAGAGTCGTCCACGGTCGCTAGTAGCACTGGCAGCGCTAGGCTGCAAGGATGCTCCGGTAGTACTTGCAGCAATGCAGTTTGCTCGCGAACACACACGACACACCTCCCGCGCCAGCATTAATGCACAACGTGCAAACTACAGTACATTTATGCTTTTGTTTTTAAATATTTTTTTTATTACTATTCGACTATAATAGTCTTCTCTGAATGCTTCCTAGCTACATCCATTTGCATGAATTCAATTATTATTCGACTATAACTACCATCGATTCTGTTAAGGGGACGCACTGGCTTCGGTTTTGAGCTCAATTGCAGCGCTCAGATGTGCAAAGATCAGATACGCGAGGCATGTAAATAAATTACTGGAAATAAGTGCCATGTTTTTTTTGCGTCTAATGGATGATCTTTTGTGTACTGCCTTAGTCTCTAGTTCAGAACATTGTAATAAATTTTAATGTTAGGTGTGTTTTCTTGTTTTTTATGTGCACTGATGCTTCTTTTTAAAGAAGACTGTAGTCGGAACCATTTTCCATCATCTTAAAAAAAACTACCATCGATCAATTCAGGTTAAATGTCTTTCATGTTCCTTTGTATTCCATTCATATCCCATGGCTCCGCAAATTTCAGCCGAGACCAGATCCAGGTAGTTTTCAGTTCTTTGTTGAGCTTGATAATCCCAGTCTTACACCAAAAATTCAATTGTTTGACCCTCTGGTAAATTTAGATTTTGAATTGTCTTATACCTTACTTAGAGCAGCTGCAGTGTATAGCAAGCTGTAGAAGAACAAAAAGAGACACATGAGCAGGGTGCTAATGGGCATAAAATGCTCTAACCTTTAGCTTTAGCTTGATTTATAAAAGTGAGATTTGAGATAATTAAAATACAATATTTTTCAGATGCATCAGCGTGGCTCAAGTGACTGCCTATGTGTTGTCATCAAATTTTTTTAAATACAAGCACTAGGTGCCGGACTAGGCAATGGGTGCTTCATGCCTTCATCTTCGTTTCGCACCAACCATGCTCCACCGTTCAACACCCACAGAATTCTTCCTAGCACCACCTAGAACCCCCACGTTGCAGCTGCTCTTATGAATTCGTAGCTGCCTTTTTTTTTCCATGAAACATTACTGGATTTACCCAATGTTGCTCATGTCTACTCGAGTCACTGTTGCCTCGGATAGCCACAAGTTGTCCTTGTCATCACGCCAAAATCCATTGGCGCAAGAATTTCAAAACAAATTGTGGGACATTCAATCCATCACTGACATCGGTGAGTTGTTGATCTTTAGCCTGCTATGTATGCCATTCTACCGTAATATTATTATCACTACCATTTTTTGTTGGGGAAATTGGCTGGCGGACACCCACAGTGGTGGTCGTTTGCTGACGGACACCCAAAGTGGAGCTATATGCTAGAAGACACTTTGGTTTGTTGTAATTATACCAGAAGACACCGCGGGCCGGTTTCCACCGGCTGAGGAGAGAGAAAATTTCAGTTTGGACATCCGGTGCCCCTGAGCCACGTTTGGGTCTGGTTGGATCAGCTAATAACCGACCCGAGCCTGGTCTAGTTAACCGGCTCGTCTCCATCTATCTCAGTCTCCCCCGTCTCCACGACAAAGGAAGCGGCGGCAGCGGCTGCGGGCGGGCACGGCGTTGGCGGGCGGCTACGGGTGGGCGCGGCATTGTCTGGCGGGCGTCGTCGACAGGAAAGGGCAAGCAGAGGCCGGTGCAAGATGGCGACAGGCTAGGGCGCTTCGTCCTCGACAGGTTTGCGTGGAGTGAGAGAGGCGCAGCCACTGTGCCCTTTCTGCAGGACGGCAACTGTTGTGGAGCGGACGTCGAGAACCCAAAACAACCCAGACAAGCAGTTCTATACTTGCAGGAATCGGGACTGGGTGAGTTATTTTCATTTCATTTCTTTGTGGTCCATTTTGGCCTTTTGAAATCTTGATCTAGGGTTCATCCCAATCTTGTGTTTTTCGGCGTGAACAGGGCAACAACAAGTGCGGTTTCTTCATGTGGAAGCCACCGAGCGCAGGAGATGGCGTGGATGCTGCAACAGTGATGTCAGGCTTGAAGGCTTTGGAGAAGTCTCTATTGAACCTGACCAATGTTGTTTCTGGTCAGAGGGCTGCTATGAGTAGAATAGGTGGATGAATGTGGTCAGTGTATTTGTAGGAGTTCTGAGCTTTGTTGCCATATGCTTTGTTGCCATGTGGATGAACAATGCATGAACTTTGCTTTGTAATGTTTGTGAAATGAATGGAATGCAGTTATCTGACTGAACAATGTATGAACTTTACTTTGCTTTGTTGCCATGTGGATGAACAATGCATGAACTTTACTTTGCTTTGTAATGTTTGTGAATGTTGCCATGTGCTTTGTAGGAGTTCTGAGCTTTGTTGCCAAGTTTAATACATTTTAATCTTTACCAACTTGAATACAGCAAGCAACATTACCAGTAAAAGGTAGGTGGCACAGCAACCATAATAAGTTGACTAGAATACAATACCAAGTTCAGTGCAATACAATACCAAGTTCACTACAATACCCAGTTCACTACAATACGCAGTTCGATACAATACCAACTACAATACCCTCCAGCTGTTGTAGTTTGTTCTGGCAGTGTTCATATGCCACAGAAGCCACAAAAGCACAGAAAAAGCACATAATCTTTCTTCTCTTTCTGTGTTGCTTGTAGTGCCTACAAGTCCTTCAGGGCCCTCTTGCTCCTAGTGCAAGCGCTTGGACTGCCTGGTAGTTGTGAGGAAGCCTGACTCCTAGTCAGGGGCCTTGGGCTATCTACCACTTGGTGTTTGGCCTGGGTCCTAGTGACTGGGGAGTTTGGAACCCTACAAGATGAAACATGTGGTTAAGATGCAGTAAACTAACTGAAATGAAGGCAAAAGATGGATCATGTACTGTGTAGCTTGTTTAGGAGGTGTAGGCTCAGCAGGAGTCGCCTTCTTCTTCTTGGGTTGTTTCCCCTTGGAGGAGGCCTTCCTCTTCCTCTTCCTCTTAGATGGGTCATCTGTGGTCTCTATAATCTCAACCACTTTTGGCTTATAAGTCTTCCTCTTCTTTGGTGGTGCAGGTGGTGGTGCATCAGGGTCTAGGACAGTTTCATTGCAGGTTTTCTGGAGGTGTCCAAATCCACCACACCTTTTACACCTTCTCTTCCCCCTGCTGCTTGACCCATCTTCCTCAGCACCAACCAGCCTTCTTTTCCTTGGCCTTCCTACTGCTCTATTGCATTTAGGAGGAAGGAGAGTGAAGTCAATGTCCACCTTTTCCCATTCTTCTTTGCCTGGCATCATCTTCTGGGTCAGTGTCAGGATAATAATCACTATCCTCAGCATCATCAATGAGCACATCCTTGTACTTCTCTTTCTCATCATCTACTCCTACATACTCAACTTCATCAGACTCTCCCCAGTCATCATCAACCTCAACATTATCATCACCTTCAGGATTATCATCAACCTTAGGATTAGCATGAACCTCAGGATTATCATCAACCTCAGCATTAGCATCAACCTCAGGATTGGCATCAACCTTAGGATTGGTATCAACCTCAGGATTAGCATCAACCTCAGGATTATCATGAACCTTAGGATTATCAACAGCTTCTGGATTATGAATAGCTTCAGCAGTATGAACAGCTACTGGATTTTCATCAGGCAGAATCATAGCTAATGGCAAACAAATGACCTGACTCTGTTCTGTGCTAACAACAGACTAAGTATCACCAGATGCATTGGCATTACAAACTTGATACTGTAATAAACGAGGACCAGTGTCAACAACCTCTACAGTCAGTGGCACCCTTCTACTGTCTCAATACACATCAAATGCATGTAGCAGAGCAGAATCAAAATCTATGAGCACTGTCTCATCCTTGGTTTTGTCAAAGAAAGTAACCTCTAGTGCTTGATCTTTACCATGAACTATGTCCTCAGCAAGGCAATCATAAAAACCCATCCAACTAAAGATATCCTTGTCCACCACACGCATGAAGTTAGCAGTTACATGATAATCATCGAGCCCATCTGGTCTTTGCTCTACATAGGCAGGTACTCTAATTGCCAATCTACAGGCGGACGTCGGATCCATCCTAATTCAAAAAAAAGACCACATCTTTGGGTCGCGGGGGTGCTACAGATCCTCAGCCCCCCATGGTGGATGACGGCCGAGGCTAGAGGTGTCAGCGGCGGGCACCGGAGTGGATGGCGTCGCGGCGGGAGTGGGATTGGGGAAAGTGACGGCCGCTAAAACCCTAATAGGCGGGACGGGCCGGTTAACCAGACCAGGCTCGGGTCGGTTATTAGTTGGTCCAACCAGACCCAAACGTGGCTCGGGGGTGCCGGATGTCCAAACTGAATTTTTCTCTCTCCTCAACCGGTGGAAACCGGCCCGCGGTGTCCTCTGGCATAATTACAACAAACCATAGTGTCTTCTAGCATACAGCTTCACTTTGGGTGTCCGCCAGCAAACGACGACCACTGTGGGTGTCCGCCAGCCAATTTCCCCTTTTTTGTTTGTCAAAAACACGATAAATCTTGAAAATAAAGCCTCGATAACTGATATCTTTCAGATTCACTTTTATCCCTAAATACGAGTGCATCCAAATAAGTCTCTACGTAGAAATTGAAATGGACTGCAATACTTGTATCCTATCCTAAATTCATCATGCGTCGTATAGTTTATTGCTGTTTAGCAAAAGGACAAGCGTTTGTGGGTTGTGCACGCTTCAGTTCCTTTCTAGCTCCGCAGTTTTTTAGTTCAAATGGATAGTTATCTACAAGACGTCTTGGTTATGTTTAGTCTAAACTTTATTTTGTTTCGGTTACCAGTGTGGCTGGCGGCAAAGGTGTTGTTTTTGAAGTGTGTATGTCTTTTGGCGAGACGTAATAATTGGCATGATTCTATCAGTTGATAGATGAAGCCGGGTATAATCTATCCATTATCTTAAAAAAAAAAAAGCTCATGCGCATACTTGCTCCTGGAATCCTGGCTCCATTCCCCAGTGTTGAAGTATTGCATCAGACCATCATTGGGAAGTGAAAACTGAGAGAGGGCATGCATGGTCATGGGTCACCTGTACTATACTTAAGTCCCCTCGAGTGAGTGACACCTCTAGTAGCTGGTGATTGCAGAATCTCTTCGTGACTTCGACAGACAGCCCCAACCACGGAGGACCGGCCTGTACCATTGGAGGGCAACCATGACACTATAACAGGCCCACCTGACAGCCCATATGCTGGTGGGTCATGTGTCCAAAGACGATTTGATAAAATCCAAACGCAATGTGCAGGTGGTATTCCATCCAAACGTCCGTGCTGAGAAGGAAAAAGTTCATTTTGCCTCCCTTAACTATTATAAAAGTCAGTTTTTTCTCCCTCAACTCTAAAATTAGAAATAGCTCCTTACTCATCTTCCAAAACCGGTCACTTGACCTCCCATGGCTTGATGGTTTTCCTTATATATATATATATATATATATATATATATATATATATATATATATATATATATATATATATATATATATATATATATATATATAATCTTTAAAAAATCGTAATAAATTATAGAAAAATCATAAAATAGAAAATACAATTGTGTTTGACTCTACATGAGTAGATCTACTCACTGTGTAGACCTAATCATGTAAAGTCCAACATAATTGGATTTTCTATTTTATGATTTTTCTATGATTTACTATAATTTTTCAAAAAAAATTAGCTGAAATAAATATAAAAGAAAAACAACCGAGGGAAACAGCCATGGAGTGATCGGTTTTGGAAGATGAGGGAGGAGTTATTTCTGGTTTTAGAGTTGAAAGAGAAAAAGCTTACTTTTGTGATAGTTGAGGGTGGCAAAATGGACTTTTTACTGCTGAGAACAATGGCCTCGGTATCTTGAGCCGTCAACGGAATCATGCACGGCCCATTCGTATGTACAAGTACGTATCAGACGGGACAGGAAAAAAAAAAGGTCGAGAGCGCCGCCAGAGACTGGGCTGGGAGTACGCCATGGCCCACCCAACCCAGCTGAAATCATATTACTGGGACGTGTCTACTGGCGTTACCTGCTGAATCAAAGTTTGTCATGCAAGTAGCCACAATCCGTGTCAACATTTGAAATACGGTAATTATCCTTTGCAGCTTAAGCGGTTTGCATCTCTGTTGTACTTGTACGGTTTCAGACACATTTTTTAACTTTGACAATTGCAATGATTTATGATTTTCTTGTCAGCGTGTGATGGTCGTTCGATGCTTTGGCCCCGAATCAGCGGACTCGACCACCACGTCAGAGTTCGATGCAGTTCCAGCTCCACACCTCATTCGCCGCCGCTTAATCCAAATTAGTGCACCAAGTCCGAAGCTGTATGATCGGCAAAGAACGTAAACGTCCTCACCGAGAAGCAAGCCTGGTTTAGTTCCTCCCCTAAAGCTGGTTTCTATCGTATCGAATGTTTAAACACTTGCATAGAGTATTAAATATAAACTAGAAAAATAACTAATTGTACAGATTACGATTAATTTATAAAAATATTTTTAAGCCTAATTAAACCATAATTTGATAATATAATGCTACAGTAAACATATGCTAATGATTGATTAATTAGACTTAATAAATTCGTCTTGCGGATTACTAAGGACTTCTGTAATTTATTTTATTATTACTATTCGAACACTCGACACCCCGATGTAACACCCGAGGTGACATCTCTAAACTTTACTCCCTGAATTTAAACACCACCTGAATCCACCTGAATCAAAGACGCTTATTTGAAAACATCAGGTGATGAACAATGTTTCTGCACCCGTACAAGGCTAAAATCGTACAACACGTTCTCCGAGTTCACAGACATCCTTCTCTGGCATCCCCCTCTGCCCTTTGTCAAGCACTCAAGCTTTTATGTCAAAGGTTGTACAAACTATTAAACACAACTACGGCCTCCATAGTGAATGGTACTTCCAAGATATCGTCCCTTTCCAGGGATCAAGTGAGATTTCACACACCCAGAGTGGTATGAGCCATCAATTGTCTGTGCCGAAGTAGCGGTCACCATATTCTCCCAGTCCTGGTATCACCCTGAATTCCTCGTTCAGACCATAATCGATTTCAGACGTTACAATCTTCAGCGAAGGAAATCGCTTGCAAATACACTGAATCCCTTCAGGAGCCTGCTTCCACACACACACAAAAAAAGGGAGTGTAGAAGGGGGTTATGCAACTAAACAAAACAGATAATAAGCATTGGAACCATTAAATATGCAAAGAAATATACCGAGATGAGATTGAGGAAAATGATCCGACCCTCAGGAACACCTTTTCTTATCAGAAGGTCAATTGCTTGGGCCACTGAGTTACCTATAAAATAAAGTCATCGTCATGAGCATAGTGAGATCCACCTGTGCTACCAGTTCATAGCCTGATAAATACTGTACAAACTAATTATGAAGCACAAGAAGTATCTGCTTCAAACTCAAGAGAAGGATGTAAGACTGTCCACAGTGTGAGCGGTGCCGAAAAAAATTTCAGTCTGACACAGAGCACCGATGCTTCAGCTCTCCAATTCTCACAGCGTGGGAACCGGTGCTTCACTGTGCTTGTGGACCCTGTGACACACCGTCGTAGCGGCCGCGGAGGCAGAGGCGAACGAGGAATAATATTTTTTAACGTTTGAAGCACCGGTGAACGAACATGCATCGGTGGCCACTTTTTTTTTGATCTCAGCACCGGCTACAACGTGGGCATCGGTGCTCCAAATAGGAGAGAGAGTGTTTGGGCACCGGTAAAAAGCAACGTTGTGGCTAGTCTAACACCAAACTTTCATATTTATTGAGGGCATAAAGAATGACCAGTTAATAATTCAGCAATGCATCAGATTTTACAAGATTTAGGGCATTTCCAAACAGATATGCCAATAAACAAGATTCTTCATTGATTGCACATCTGTGAATGCAATATTGATTATCCTTGAGTGATATTGTATCAGGATATCTCGTAGACCAAATAATTTCTGGACATGTGGATAGTTTCTACAGGATGTTATTTTGTTATCACAACCTGAATCTATTTTTGTCATCACAACCTAAATCAACTTCAGTTCAAACAAACAAGCAGCAGAAACAGAGTAGCAGGCAAAACTGACCTGTACCAAGCACTGGATCCAGAAGTAGAACATGTCGTTCAGCAATATCCATGGGTAGTTTGTGATAAACAAGCTAGATGCAGAAAGTTTATTATAAGTATCCATGGCGATTAGTTTGATCACTTGAAACATACTCCCTCGGTTCCAAAACGTAAGATGTTTTAGTTTTTTCCTAAGTCAAACTTATCTAAAACTGACCAGGTTTATAGAAAAATGCACCAACATATACAACATCAAATTAATTTCATTAAATCCACCATAAAATGTGTTGATAATGTATTTACTTGGTCAAAGTTAGAGAAATTTGACTTAGAAGTTAGGACAAACCCGAAACACCTTACATTTTGGAACGGAGGGAGTACCTGTTAAGGAATCGTTTATCATAATATCTGAATGCTTACCTGCTGTCCATTGTCTCCAACACGATGAATTAGAATTTTACCAATTTTTATTCCTTTACAACAAGCACGCAATGCGTTCTCCATACTCTCACCACTGCAATTAAATGAGGTATAAATAAAGCTAAAATTACTCCATAACTCTATTAATATATTAAAAATGCACAAATTTTACTGCAAAAATGCATTTTGTGTGTGTGTTGGGGGTAGGGGGGTAGGGACATATTGCATGCCAAGGATGATAACGTGGAATTTCAGAACATGTTGCTTGCACAGAAGTTAAACGCGAACATATTGAGTACCAAGTGGTCATAATGATTCATGATGGTGAAGTATGAATCCTAAAAGGAACGAAATACTCATAAAAGAAGAGTATCCAGATAAAGCAGGAGGAAATGTTCCACATATTTAGTCTGGTTTATTTACAAAACTATGTTGCAAGAGCATGGCAAATATGCTAAATGAAAAGGCGAGCACCTGCCATTGATGCTTAAAAAAGAGCATGGCAAATACAAAAGGCAGAAGCTTCTACACGCCAAGATATAATGCAAAATTCTCTACATAACAAATCCTCATGTACATTCTTGTTTAACATCTATCATGAGCCATGGTTAATTCAGAGTGTGTGTGTCCAACTGTACATCATTAAGATCCCTGCTTCTTGAAATGTTTTTGATTGTGTGTTAGTGTTGAAAGTAACTTTATTTGGCTTACCTTCGCACAATAGACACTCCACAGAGCTTCTTACAGAAGTCAACTCCCATATAAACAGATCCTGAACCCAGACAAATATGACATGAGATGACGTTCAACCAAAATCATAGTATTTTTATTTCTCAATGTAAGATACACCTAGGCAAAAAATGACAAAAAACACAAATTGTCTGAAATGAGAAGGATCATCAACAAGCTTTTTATGCCTTTTTAGTTTCGTTTTCCAAAGATATTTCAAACACAATAAAAGAAAATCCTATCCAAATATTTTTTTACAGCCAGCCACAAATTGCCATTTCAAAGTGGTACTAATGTTATCAGCAAACACAGCTAGATACATAACAATGTGGCACAAGTTATCATATTTCAACGATAGGGTAATTGTGGGGGGTATAACCCCAGGTACCCACGGCAATGGACATGGGCCGCACTGCCAGGGGAGGTCCAGCCCATAAGATCAAGGCCTACGGTACTCAGTTCTGGTCGGCGTGCACCGCAAGGCAATCAGAAGGCATCTTGGCAATGAAGGAAGATCTTTTCGGATATGATAGATATCACATTCCTTGTAAACACTTACCATATAACCGAATTGTCGGGTTCATAAACCCGGGGTCCCTCGGGGACCGGCTTCCACGCCAGGGCTCGACCCAGAAAAATGGCCTTTCTTTCTTCTGGACCGGCCCGAAAGTCTAAATCCAACAGACTGGAGCACTCGCTTCAAGCCCAGACCGCCTTCGGCCCATCTCTCCGACCGGAGCACTAGCTCAGGATTAGGCCAGCTCCGAACGGCCTCTCCGATCGGAGCGCTAGCGTCAGGCCCCGGCTGCCTCCGCACGGCCTCCGCTCGGAAAGCCTGACCCGAGGACCGCCTCCGACTCCGACCCCGTGTCTCCTACCGGGATTCATAGAAAAACACCGCCATCACTATTCTCCGACTGGGGACGCCCGCTCGGAAAGAACCAGAAGGCGTGCAGAGAAAGGCAAGGCATGGCTCACAAGTCAACACCACTGTACCAGGGACCATACCCTACACGAAACAATGCTCTGCAGCCACCCTGACACAAAGTATTGTAGGGGCCGCTAGAAACTCCCATATGGTAAGCCCCCTCCGCGTGTCTCTGGACACCGATTGCGGTATGGGCTCCAGGATTTGCCATACCAGGTGAATAAAGCATAGCTCCTCACATGCCACTAGGCATCCAGAAGTATTCTGCAGGTACCGGCGTCATCCTTCCTGAAGAAGATAGCTCGACCTTCCGTACGCATCTGACATCCTACAGCGACATCGACAATATTGGGAGGCTTCAACCATTATCCAGTTTTTATCACCGTAGGCAACTTAGAAATATCTGTACTCTCCCCCTCTCACCTGTAAGAGCCATCCCCTTCATCTATAAAAGGGGATGCACTCCCTCCAACCAGGGGAGATCGATTTCTTCAGGCCCAGACTCACTAGATCGACATCAACGCTCCCAACCACAGGACCGCCCAGTTCCGACCACGACCCTTCCGATCGGAGCCGACCGAACCTCTTGTACACCCCATTCTTCCTCCTTCTCGTTTGTACCCCCACTACAGACTTCGAGCACCTGGGCTCAGGAATAAAGTCGTCGACCGACCCCGACTGGACGTAGGGCACGTTACCTGAACCAGTATAAATCCTATGTCATTGAGTGCTAGACCACCTCCGATCACAACGTACAGCAAAACTACAAATATTTACTAGTTGGTCACTTTCTGCACCGACAGTTGGCGCCGTCCGTGGGGAAGACGTTGTACGTTCAACACCTTTTGGTCATCGGATGGCCCATTTTTCCGCCACTCCCGCCGTGGCGGGCTCCGACGATACGATCCGTTTCGGCTCGCTGGAGTTCCCCGCAGTTTCGCCCGCCGGGATGCGGGTTCCACCCGTCTTCGAGCCATTCCAGGCCTTCCGCTTCGGGAGCCTGGACTTCGTCACCGACCGGCTCGACGTACTCCACCTCCGCGAGGAGGCTCGCGACCCGGCACCCGTCGGAGGAACGTCCTCCATCGACTCCGGGACGCGCGACTTCGACGGCGCGGCATCTGCGCTTCATTCCGAGCAAACTCTCTGCTCAAACCCCACTGTAAGTATTATGCGTGCTACTCACTCTTTATTTGCTCTTTCACCAGTCACCCGGAGGAAATGTACCGCCCACGCCACAAACGCCATACGATCGGTTCCCCTACGGCCTTGCGCCCTCCGCGGACGCCTACGCTCGGGGGCTCCGAAGGATGCTGGCACCGTCCCCCCTCACGTCCGAGTTCGTGGGAGTAGTAGTGGGCTTCGTTCCTGCCATTCCTCACAAACTTCCGGATGATGATGGCGAGAGCAACGGTTCAAGCATCTGTGACGTGGCACCCCGCCACTGTCCGTCCCGGGAGTGCGCTATGGCGGACGCTCCGCGACAACCGCCGATGGTTGCGGAGTCTGTGCAGACTCACCCCTCCGGACCCGCGTGCGGGAGCCCTCGCGTCTGCGCAAGCACACACTGAGGAATTACGACAACGACGGCAGAATCAGCCGCCGTCTGCACCGGCGCCGTCGGTACAGCACGTTGCGCCCCACGTGCCTGGCCTGGCGGGTGGCGCCCGGGGTCGCGCTCGTCAGGTTTAGCACGACATCGTGAGCGAAGGGAACGATGTCCCACAATTCGCCCGGGCCGACCAGAATATCGTTGCTGCAGCAATGCTTCTCTGCGGTGTTCCCGAGCCCGTCGACCCTCAGGAGCGGGCAGTCTACCGAAACCTCCGGTTTCTAGTAGAGGCCGCCGCCGTCCAACAGGCGGAAAGCTCCGCATCGCGACTCCGGCCCTCGCCCTCTCTCCCCACCGGGGGGACAGGGACGCACCAGCCGGATCAATCCGTTCACTCGCCGCCGCAGCCAGCAGGCTCGGCTCGGGGAGTGGCAGCCGCGCCACGGTCCAACCAGGCGCCTGCTCCACACCGACCGCACCGGGACGCTCGTAGTGTCGATAGCAACCGTCGTCGAGCCCGACACGGTAACGACGTCCGCCATACGGCAGCAAACGACACGGACCCTGGCCGAATCATCGAGGGAAGCGGACGTCGTTACCGTGTCGCCTGCTGCCGTATGGCGGACGTCGTTACCGTGTCGCCTGCTGCGTATGGCGGACGTCGTTACCGTGTCGGGCTCGATGGCCAGATGACCGGAGCCCCAGCCTTGAGGGCCCGGGGCCATGGGCCTTCAGCCGGCGCATCCGAAGAGCGCCGTTTCCGCAGCGTTTCCGGCCTCCCACCAACATCACCAAATACACCGGGAGACAAACCTAGGCATTTGGCTTGAAGACTTTCGGCTCGCCTGTCGAGCCGGAGGAGTAGATGATGACTTTTTCATCATCCAATATCTTCCCATTTGCGTAGGGGAGCATGTTCGGGCATGGCTCGAATTCCTTCCACACGATAGTATCCGCGACTGGACAGACCTCAAGAGGGTCTTCGTCGGGAATTTCCAGGGGACATACGTCCGCCCGGGAAACTCTTGGGACCTCAAGAGCTGCCAGCAGGAGCCCAGCGAATCCCTACGGGATTACATCCGTAGGTTTTCCCAACGTTGTAACTCCCTCCCTGATGTCGTCGACGCAGACGTCATCAGCGCTTTCCTCTCCGGGACAAACTGCGAGTCCCTGATCCACAAGCTTGGCTGCCAAAAACCCCGCACCACCCGCGATCTACTCGACGTCGCCACCAACCACGCCTCTGGCGAGGAGGCAGTCGGAGCAGTCTTCAGCGAAGGTCGGGACAAAGGCAAGCCCAAGCGCGCGGATCCAGACGAAGGCCCCTCCACTCAGAGGGGCAAAAAGAACAGAAAGGATTGGTGCCGGACGGACGACACCGCGTTGATCGCCGCAGCTGATCGCGCACCCAGGCAGCCCCAACAGGGACTGCTTGACCACTTCAACAAACTCATGGATGGTCCGTGCCCCAACCACAACTATCCCGTCAACCATCTCTACAAGGACTGCCAGCTCCTCAGGCGCCTGCTGAGGTAGGCCGACAGGCCAAGGGAAGAAAAAGGCGAGGAGGCAGCGACCGAAGAAGGGGGCGCAGCGGACAAAGATCCATACGACTGGAGCATGAAGGGATCCGACCGGAAGCCTACCAACTGAAGGACAACGACGACGATGCTCTCTCCGACGACCTTGGAACGGCTATGTCTTTTCTTATTTTCCTAAGTTTCACTCTTACCTTACTTAGCGAACGCTCCTACAAGAGCTCCCCGACACAAACACTGTTCGGCTCGGAGCGCTCAGGGGCTCCACCAGGGGGCTCTACTACCCCTTTGTTGTTTTTTACCTTAAGTACTCTTTTGCTTTTGTATAAAGAAACTCCTTCCTACCTGAGTAAAAGGGTAGTTCGTTCCTTTGTTTTACCTTACGTAACTTTGCTTTAGAACATTCCGACTGATCGCACCCCGCCTTTTCCTTCGGCTACGACCGGCCGAGCCTCGCGGGCCACGCCCCGGGCTTGTAAAGTTGCAGCCCACGAAACAAACGGGCAGGTACGAGAGAGAAAGAAATTTAAAACAAAATTATGCTAAGGGAGAACTAAGGAACGAAAGGGAACAAGCTTCCCCGAACGGAGCAACTCCATCACAAAAACAAAAACCGATTACAGTCATTAAAACACACCACGAAACGTCTTACACGGGGGCTTCCCCACGAACTTAAAACTTCCTACATTTGCTAACTACTATTATATTTTTACATGCTACTGGGCCGACCCGGCGACATCCGACGACGGTGCAACCGACGAAGGCTCGAGCTGCTCACTGCCCAACGACGCGGCATCCGGCTCGGCCAAGACCGGGGCGACATCCACCTCCAATCCGACATCACGCTCCGGGTTTGCAAAAGGATCCATAAGTCCTCCCCCTCGCTCACTCTTCCTCTCACTTAGGATCTAGTGGAGTGCTAACACCCTTGAAAATGTTTGTGAAAATATGTTAAAACATGTGCACAAGGTGACACACTTGGTTGTTGGCACATTTGAGCAAGGGTTAGAAACTTCACCGGCAGAGTGTCCGCCCGTAGAGTGCGGACAGTCCGACGGTGCCACCGGCGCCATGAACTCAGGTGAACGTGGTCACTGTAAGCGACCGGACATGGTCACTGTAAGCGACCGGACGTTGGTCTCTGAAAGACAGGCGCGTCCGGTCAGTAGCAGCAGAAGAAGCGCAGCGTCGGTCGTCGACCGGACGCTAGCGCTGAAACGACCGAACGCTGGCTGGCTGCGTCCGATCACACTGAAATGGTCGTGCACAGGGGAAACGCCAAGTGACCGGACGCTGGGTGAGTCCGATCGAGCATGACCGGACGCGTCCGGTCGTGAAAAGACGTCTCTGGATGCTTACTAGAAACGACCGGACGCTGGGGTTCAACGTCCGGTCACTTTGAGCTGCTGCGTCCGGTCGTCACTTGACCGTTGAGATCGGACGATCAACATTTGAAGAGAGGGGACACGTGCCACGCATCGCGTGACCGGACGCTGAGGTCCAGCGTCCGGTCAATATGATTGGAGTGTCCGGTCACCCCGTGTTGTGCCCAGTGAAGGGGTATAACGGCTCTATTTCGTGGGGGCTTCTATTTAAGCCCCATGGCCGGCTCAAGCTCACCCTCTTAGCCATTTGCATTGACATAGCAACCTTGTAAGCTTAGCCAAAGCCCTTCCACTCATCTCCATCATTGATTCATCATATTTGTGAGATTGAGAGAGAATCCAAGTGCATTGCTTGAGTGTTTACATCTAGAGGTACTTGGCGTTCGTGTTTCGCTGTGGGATTCGCTTTTTACTCTTGGTGATTGCCGCCACCTAGATGGCTTGGAGCAGCGAGGATCGTCGAGCGGAGAGTGGTGATTGTCTCCGGCTTCGATCGTGGTGATTGTGAGGGGTTCTTGACCTTTCCCCGGTGGAGAGCCAAAAGGTACTTCAGTAAATTACTCGTGGCTTGGGTAATCCTCATCTTGTCTTGGTTGTGCGGCACCCTATTAAGGGTTTGACGTGTGATGCCAATTAGCTCGTGAACCTCGGAGTGAGTGAATCGGCACAACGAGGAGTAGCTTGCTGACAAGCAAGGGAACTTCGATAAAAAATCATTGTCATCATTTGATTCCGAGGTGATTGGTCTTCATTGGTATTCATTCTTGTGATTGATTGGTCCAGTCCTCGACTCGGCGGTATAACCATCTTGCTCACTCTCTTTACATTACTATAAACTAGTTATTAAGCTATTTAGTGTAGCTAGTTGTGAGAGCTTGTTAGTTTAGTTAGTGTGGCTCTTTAGTTAGCTTTTGAGAGTACACCAACTTAGTGTAGTGACATAGTTATTGTGTGGATAGAAACTACATAAACTAGAATTGTGGTAGGTGGCTTGCATTTTTAGTAGGCTGGCGCAACTCTCGCTTCGCCTCATAATTATCTAACTGATTTGTTAAGTGTTGTAGAATTTTTTAATAGGCTATTCACCCCCTCTTCTAGCCATTAGGACCTTACACCGATCAACTCGTAACGCCAACCAAGAGGTTAATCAACCCCTGCGCGGTGACGCCCGTGACCGCATCAACGCAAATCTCGATGTCTACAATCGCATCGAGAACAGTCGTGCCAAGCGACATCAGGCAGAACTCCAACGCCGACAGGAGTACGACGATCAACATGACAACCCCGTCGGCCTCCGACCACTCCCTGCTATCGAGCCAACGGGACCTTGCCCCTTCACAGCAAGGTTGCGAGTTGTACAGTGGTCTGCAGGTTTCAAGATCTTTGGGGTCGATCCCTACGACGGCAAGGCTAATCCCGAGCAGTGGATGCAGCTCTAGGAGATCGCCGTACGTGCCGTCGGGGGAAACAGCGACGTAATGGCAAATTATTTGCCTGTCATGCTCTCCCAGACAGCCAACAATTGGCTTATGGGCCCAAGGAAGGATTTCATCGAATCTTGGGATGATCTCAAGAAAGTCTTCGTCGAGAATTACATGGCAACGTGCCCGCAGCCTGGCATGAAATATGATCTAGAGAAACTCCATCAAACCTCTGGGGAACCTCTACGAAGCTACATCAGGCGCTTCTCCGAAACAAGGAACACCATCCCCAACATCGGGGACAACGAGGCCATCTCCGCTTTCACCAGAGGACTCTATCACCATCAGGAGCTGCGCTCCAAGCTTTACCGCAAGAGGCCCCAGACCATTGGCGAACTCCACACCGATCGGCTGTTCAAGGACGACGTCGCTCGTGCTTCCCGCTCGGATCGCCACCCACGTCATGATGATGATCGCCGCGAAGAACGGCGTTATGAAGATCGCGACAGGCGCTACGACGATCGCGAACGCCGTCATAATGATCGGTCAGAGGGATCAAGGGCCTCGTCGCCGCCGACCGGAAAACTCCATCGACAATGTAGAGCAGCCACGCGCTAAGCGAAATTTCAATGCTGCCTACGAAGAACTTCTTGACGGTCCATGCTTAATTCACAAGAACAGCAACCACACCATGCGGCAATGCCATGGCATGGCCAAAGCTTTCCGCAATGAAGAGAAGAAACGACAGACGCGCAAGGACGACGAATCAGATGATGGCAAGGAGGAGGAGCGTCCTAAGGATACACGACATGCTTTCCAAGATGCCAACAAGACCGTTACCACAATCTTCGGAGGATATGCCGCCTCCGAGAGCAAACGCCAGCAGAAGCTTACCGCTCGACAGGTCATGTCGATCATGAAGTACAACACAGTCGCCGATCCCAAATATCTAGACTGGTCGGAACATCCTATCACATTCAGTAGGGCCGACCAGTGGGCAGATATCCCATACCCTGGGCGTTTCCTACTCGTGTTAAATCCCACCATCCGCAACGTGTCGTTCAAGAAGGTCCTCATCGACGGTGGGAGTGCCCTCAATCTCCTTTTCGTCGGAGCCCTAACCGAGTTAGGCCTCACAAAGGACGATCTCGTCCCTGTTGACTCTCCATTCTGGGGGATTGTACCTGGCAGGGCGTCCCAACCTTTGGGGCAGATCACCTTGCCAGTCCAGTTTGGCACCGCCGACAACTTCTGTACTGAGTACGTGAACCTCTTCATGGCAGACTTCGACACCGCTTACCACGCCATCCTTGGTCGACCAGTTCTCGCCAAGTTCATGGCCGTGCCTCATTATGTCTACCAGGTGTTGAAGATCCTGACGGAACAGGGCGTTCTCACCATGCGTGCCAGTGTCTCCACCGCCTACGACTGCGAAAGAGGACTCGCCATCGCCGAAGCAATCGACATCTCAGCTAGAATGGAGGCTTGCATCGCCGACTCCAAGAAGGTCCATACATCGTCAAGGCTGTGACCCGACCAGGGTCATATAGGTTCTGTGATCAAGATGGCGTAGACATCCCTAACTCCTGGCGCATCGAACACCTCAGGCGTTTCTATCCTTGAGACGTCCTACTAAGATATTTACCCCTTATGTATTTATGCATTTCAATAATGATTTTCTTCATGATGTTTTCTCCATTTGTTGTTTTCTCCGTAATTTTTCTCCAATTATCTTTTGTATTTCTCCATGCTAAACATCTTTAAGATGACGTATACTATCGCCATTAAAATCAGACTGTGCCCTCGCCTCGGTCGGACACGCTCAAGGGCTTCGCCTCCCCACGCGAATTGACTCCGCCAGGCTCCGATTAGGCCCGTTTGCCTACAACTCTGCGTAGCTGCCGTGCCGCTCAAGCCGCCGTGCCGCCAAGCCTCTCGAGCCGCCGAGCCGTTCGAGCCGCCAAGCGAGCTGCCTGAGTCGTAATCAAGCTGCGCCGGTCTCCAATTTTCGCCACGATCTCCAAATTTCGCCGCGGTCTCCAAATTTCGTCACGGTCTCCAAATTTCGCCGCGGTCTCCAAATTTCTCCATGTTCTCCATGTTCTCCAAATTTCGCCATGCTCTCCAATGTTCGCCACGGTATAGTGCTAAGCACTCTCCATGTTCTCCAAATTTCCCCATGTTCTCCAAAATTCACCACGGTTAATTGCTAAGTACTCTATCCATTTTTAAGTGCTCAGCACTCTCCAAATTTTACTCCTATGTCCAGTGCTAAGCACGGAGATTTCGTTCTTTTATATAAATATGAATAAACTCCAAATAAACATAAACTACTCTGCAGGATATATAATTCACCGATACATTGATCCTAATCAACTCTGCTCTGTTTTCTTCATCACCGAGTTCACATATTTTATCTTTAAATCATGTACTACCCGTTCTACATATTTGTATTGCAGAATTATCGTCTGGGTGGTAGCACCACCTGGCCTTCAGGTTTCTCCGCCGATCAACTGGTCAAACCGCTAGGTTCATGACTTCGTCGTTGACCAGTTGGTCGGACTATTCGGCGTTCACTTTTACTCGGCGCTCACTTCGCCGCCGACCAATTGGTTAGGCTACTCGGTGCTCGATTCTCCGTCAATCAACTGTTCGGATTGTCCGTCGCTTCATCGTCAGCTATACCGGAGGCTCGCCAGCTAAGCTGGGGACTTCTCGACGTTTGGATTGTCCGTCGCTTCATCGTCAGCTAAGCTAGGGGCGCCCTTGGTGGTCGGATTTTGCTACATCTCGTCTGTCGATTCGCCTGATGGCTTACTACGTTTTGCCGACGCTGCATGTCATATGTGCTATCAAGGTGGTCCACGTTATCCGGATCAAGGTGCTGATCCTGGGCGGCACGTCAAGGGCCTTGATAAGTATATCTATCGTAGCAATCTACGTGCTAAGCACTCTCCGTTTTCTCCATGTTTTATTGCTCGATATTATCGAGTTTTACTCCACATGCCCAGTGCTAAGCACGGGGACTTCGTCCTCTACACTTAATTCTTTGATCCTGCTACAAGATGCAACTTTATCTTACAGCAAGCTCGGGAACTAAGTGTGTACACTTCACCTAGCGGTGAGTATAATTTTCACAGCTAAGCTGAGAATATATTATTTGATCTCAATATTAATAATGTTCTTTGATCCTGCTACAAGATGTTTCTCTATCTTACAGCAGGCTCGGGGACTAAGTGTGTACACTTCACCTTGCAGTGAGTGTATTGTTTTTCTCCTTACTGGTTTTCAGCTAAGCTGGGGACTAGCTGTGTGCTCGGGTAAGCTGGGAGTTGGTTATTCTAACTAAGTGATCGTTGATATTCTTTGATCCTGACACTAGGTGTCTTCTTCACCTATTGTCAGGCTCAGGAACTACAATGTATACATTGCACCTAGCGGCGCATGTATCGATACTAACATCCTCTTTGACTAAGTCAGGGATGATGATCATCTGACTTCGTCAACGAAGCCTAAGTGTGTACACTTCACCAAAGGTGGAGAATTTTTTAAAATTTTAAACTTGAGCTCCTTACATCCTTCTGGCAAGCCTTACTTGGCTAAATCCGAGATCTGCGTACCAGTTAAACTGGTTGGCTTCGACTTGCACCGCTCGGATCATCAGTTAAACTGGTCGGCACCTCATTTTATTGATTGGATTACCAGTTAAACTGGTTGGCTTCGACTTCCACCGCTCGGATCATCAGTTAAACTGGTCGGCACGTGTTTGGATTACCAGTTAAATTGGTCGGATTATTAGATTAACTGTTTGACTCCAAGTTAAAACTGCTTGGATTTGCTCAAGACGGCGTTGTTTAGCGGATACAAGACGCTCGGGGACTAGCTGTGGGGGTATAACCCCAGGTACCCACAGCAATGGACATGGACCGCACCGCCAGGAGAGGTCCAGTCCATAAGATCAAGGCCTACGGTGCCTAGTTCTAGTCGGCGTGCACCGCAAGGCAATCAGAAGACATCTTGACGATGAAGGAAATTCTTTTTTTATATGATAGATATCGTATTCCTTGTAAATACTTACCATATAACCAAATAGATCTAGGCCTAAACCAACTTGTAACCCTACCCCCAACCTATATAAGGCGGGTAGGGACCCCCCTCGAATTCATCTCATATTCAATACAATCCAACAAAGACACAGGACGTAGGGTATTACGTCGATCAGACGGCCCGAACATGTCTAAATCGTTGTCCCTGCGCATTGTGTCACCATCCGATTCCTATTACACACACCTCCACCGATCATCTACTATTGTGGGTATACCCCTCGGTAGACTACCGATCAGATTTCGTCGACAGTAATCCATTACTGTTGAGGTGGCTAAGTTTCTCGTAGACTATCTCAGGAACTAAGATGGCATAAAGTATCAACTTATTCTAGATAGTTACAAAAGATATTCCTCTGAGCCTAAACCTGAAAGTCAAACATTCAGGATGGAACAAAATAAAAAAAAAGAAGTAAAATACTCATAAGGTGCACAACTAAGCAGCTACGAGATATAAGGTGCCACATGCAAAATACCTGTTGGAGTAATAACCTGCTTTTCTGTAAATGGCAAATGTCCAAGACCATGCTCCACTACCTTACACAGCAAATCCATAAATAAACTAGATCAAATAACTGGCCATGAAGTTGAAGAAGGGAAATAAAGGTTATGAAATAAAGTAGTACCAAACGGATCAATCGATCTGAATAAAAGACAAAGTCAGGTGTAGTAATTTCCCTATCACGAATAAGTGTATGCATTCCTCGGATCTGTCAAATTCATTACAAAAGGCAAGGAATTACGAAAATAGCAAAATAACAGTATAAATTTAAACCAATGGTAAAGATTTCTAGCTTTACCTGAAAAGTTGATTGAACAACATGAACATTCGGATAGATTTTGCACAAATCATGCTGACCAAGTTTGGTACGGATATGTTGAACAATCAGATCAACTGCTACATGGTTATCACCTCCTCGAGGAATGATCACGTCAGCATACTTCTTTGAAGGCAAAACAAAATCATCGAATGCTGGCTTCACAAACCTCCCATACTACACATGCCAACAGCATTTCATGTTGCAATACAAGAAATTGTATATAAAAAGGGGGAAGATGTAAAGGGCATACATATAGCGCAGGGTTATAAACCCAAGGTAAAAAATAATAATAATAGGACTACCTGGTCAAGCACTGAGCTAATATCTCTTCCTCTTTCAACTGTATCACGCCTGATTCGTCGAGCAAGCCTAATATCAGCATCTGATTTACGCATCACGACCCCCCCCCCCCCCCCCAACACACACACGCACGCGCGCGCACAAAGAAAAAAAGGAACAACATTTCAGCTAAATAAATTAAGGAGCAATTCATAATTTCTATAACAAAACAAATGCTACACTGAGAATGAGGATAAACCTGTGTCTACGAAAATTTTCATGTCCATCAGATTGCGAACTCTCTGATCATGGAAGACTAAAATGCCCTCCAAAATAATGACATCTGATGCATTGACCTGGCAAAATGAAATTGGACCATGTGCTTAGTTAGTAAAAGGGTTGTGAAGTTTATTATTAGCTTACAATCACATGAACTTCCTAATTTTAAACATGACAAATCAGAATCCATTTTTTTAGGTATATATTGGTATTGAATTACTGAAATAAACAAAAACACAGAACATAGACATATGACAACTGATGAGATATATAGTATCATCATGATTTTACTATATATGCCAGCTAATTCAACCCTGTTTTTTACCTTATGTGATTTTACAATGCTACTTTTAGAAGAAGTGTGTCGCTCTGCACCAATATCTATAGCTATAACAGAAAAAAAAACAGAATATGACAATAACAAAAAACCAAACCTCCAATTTCTTTGCCTTACTGTAGATTGCCCCTCTGGCGCAGATAAGGAGGATCAAAAATAAAGTTGCAAATGCTCTAAAAAAACACGCAAAGGCAGTTTTGTTGGAGTTAGGTTTATAATTCATAGTATGAAACAGTCATCTAATTACAGACATACAAAAGAAGGAAAGAAATGTTCTACAAAATCATTCAAAGGTCAATGACATGAACTCGAAATCACAAAGGATTGGCAACTTTTTCACGCTGACAAGTTTGTGAGTGACTGCTACCTTCCTAAAGCTGTCAGAACACCGACGATGCTTCTTGAAATCATATATAGGAACATTTACAGGTTGAGCACGTTTCAGTTGTCCCATGCAATCCAGAAGTTGTTCTGTATCAAATGCATCTGCAAGCAAAGAATACAGTCCATCTCACATGTTAACAAATCAATTCAGCTCTGATCGCTGACACAGGCAGGATACCCAAAACAGCAAATGCAGTACCAGGGTGATCAAAATTGTAGTCTTGTGCATGTGCAGACTCTTCAGCAGTTAGGCCACGGTAGAATGAATCCTGCAAAATGGCAAGCCCAAAATGAGTTTTAAGTTTCAACCGGTTTTTCAGAAGTTTCCACCATTAGGTTGGTTTGCACAATTTGTCAAACCAAATCCATATTTGTCAATTCTAACTATCGCAGCCCACAAGAATAGTCAAATGGAAGGGTGTGCACAACCTCACTAGCATTTCCATACAGATACACAAGAATCTTCAGCTATTCCCCATCTATGAAATCACTAGGTTACATCTCCGATCTTCCAGTTCGAATACACTACACAAAACCAGGAAAGTACAGAGCCAAGCTTGACAGGAGGCAGTAGCAGCAGGAGGACGTTCTCAAACCAAAACAATCCAGCCGCAGCCACAGAAGCAGCAGTGAGCACACACACCTGGCTAACGAGCACGACGCGGTGGTCGTGCAGCTGCTGGATAATCATGTCGCACACCGTCGTCTTCCCCGACGCCGTCCCTCCAGAAACCCCTTTGAGAAAATCAAGCAGAAATTCTGAATCAGGACCAACAAATGAGGAGCGGGCTAGGCAGCACGAGAATCCGAGAAAGGGCGGGGCCGAGCCGGCCATTCCACCCGCTGGAGCGGCGAGCGCTAGCAGGGAGGGGTCGCATGACGACCTACCGATGACGAAAGGCTGCCGGGCAGCCGCAGGGGAGGGGAGCTCGGCGGTGCCGTTGGCGTAGACGGCGCCGTTGGAGTGCGTGTGCGCCGCGGCGGCGGGGGAGGAGGAAGGGGAAGTGGGGGCGGAGGTGGAGAGGCGCAGCGCCTGGAGGCGGAGGCCGCTGAAGTGGGCCCCCACCGCGGCCTCCATGACGTCGTCCACCGCCTTCTCCTGCATCGCCTCCGGCGCCGCCGGCCGATCGGGATTCGGGATTGATTCGCAGGTTTCTGGTGGGAGGCGAGCGTGTCACTTGTGTGCGCGGCCGGTGAGCGTGAGTGCGTGACAGTGGGGTCCCGCGGTGCGGATGGAAGCAGCGGCCGTGCGGCGCACGTTGATGAGATGCTCAGGCTGTCTCCACGAGACCTATTGCGCCTGAAAAAAAAATAAGTTTTCGACGTAATACATATAGCCTTCAATAGTATTTATATAAAAAACTTATTTTAAATATTAGAAGAGACCTAACATAAATCTGACCATCCTTTCTTCTATAGACCTATTTATAGGAAGGGTTGTCTTTTAAGTCTTATGGTTGGAGAAAACAAAAAATAAATATTAAATTCTTTGTCTGTAGTGTTACTAAAGAATAAATAAGTTTTGTATTTTGAGTCGTGCTTGTTGTACCATCCATGTGGACGGAGGAAGGCTGGGGTGAGGGGGAATGATGCGTAGGGCGCACCCCGCATACGGAACAGGGGCAGACCGGCAGATCGGATGCTTTGGCTCGCTTCGCCTGTGTGCAGCTATGCGCTTGGCAATTCACTTGTGTATGCAGACCGGGAGGACGAGCATTGTCATCATGCACCGACCACCATCGAGTGCGAATGTATCGATATCACTATCAACAGCCATCAGTGGTTCAGAGTGAACGATTATCGATTATGTAGGATTTGTCCAGAATTGTACTATAATATAGGCTGTGACTGTTGGTTCGCTGAAAATTAGTGTTGAAGTACAGTAGAATAAAGCCATAATATACAGGTAAAGCGAACTAGTCAGATGGTAGGTGCCCTATCGACGTCCTAGTAAACTAAAAATGGTTCTCAATGCTCTGCACGAGGTGTGTGCGCGCTAAATTGTATCCTCGTGTTTGCTAGTTATGGAGGGCTCAACTCAAATGGTCTATAACGAGAAAATGCATAATGACGACATATCCACAAGTATATAGGCATGAGCACGATTCTTATACCCGTATTTAGGCCCTGTTTGGTTTTCATAAGTCAGGTGACTGAAAACCAGTGACTTATAAGTTATGCATGTTTGGTTGTAGATAACTTATAAGCTCATGCCTGTTAAGTGAAAGGTGTGGGCCCCATGCGAAAAATAGTGGTTTATAAGTTTTAAGCAGGGGTGAACCAGCTTATTTCTTATAAGCAGGGGTAACTTATAAGTTGGTGCTGTTTAGCAAAATCAGTCACTTATTTTACTTTTTAACTTATAAGTAGGTGACTTATTTGGAAAAAAACATGCCCTTACTTCTTGTTAACAGCCATGCCAATGTTTCGCCATTTCTGGACGGCACAGGAAGCGTCATATGAAGGGGTACAAGAAGATAATCAGGGCAGACAAAAAGCGTATTGCAAAAGGCGTTCAGCTTTAGGTGTCCTTCGAAAAAGAAATGTGTGGGTTACATGATAGTGGCGTCAAGGCCAACATCAAATTTTATTCTCGCTTAACAGTTTGGGAGCAATGTGAGGATCATCAAATTTTATTCTCGCTTAACAGTTTGGGAGCAATGTGAGGATCAGCTCATATGACGTGCAGGGTCGAACTAGTTTACAGCAGAAACACTAAAATCAGTTTTTGTTCTGAGAGCCCTCAACGCTCTTCCTCAGCACAGATATGACGGCTCCTGGGTCCGCAGCGCCAAATATAGAGCTTCCAGCGACGATGCAATTGGCCCCAGCAGCTGCGGCCACATCTATGGTTGAAGGACCTAGACCACCATCAACCTGATATAACAAATCATAAAGTATTTTCAGCCAATTGAAATTAATGACGGAGAAAAAAAAAACCTACGAGATAAAGAACAATGCTTAGACATGGATGATATTATACCTCTATGTCAAGGGAAGGGTACTTCTTTCTCAGTGTGCGCACCTAATTCACACAGATTGCAGAAAGTGAACATAACTGCTCAACATCAGAAATATACAATAATGAACAATGAGAACAAACCTTATCCATCATTTCTGGCATAAATTTCTGACCACCAAAACCAGGCTCAACTGTCATCACAAGAACCAATTCTACTGGATTTTCTGCTTCCACCTGTAAAATTAATTGTTAATACAACTGTAGGTAGCTTCACAAAATCCATAGCAAGAAATGTCCATATGTCACGCACTCAGAGAAAAGGAAATACAACTGAAAAGGGTTCTGAAAGTTATAGATCGACGATGGTCGATGGTAGAAAGGTTCTATGGAAACAGGTCTAAGCAGCACACTTGATCAAAAGAGTGATCTTTAATGTGGAATTAAGAATGCGCTGCATAGTACAGTTACTCTCATGATCAAATGTATTGTGGTCATAATAAATGAACATCTGAACAAGAGAAATAAGAGGTACTTGTGCAAAATGGTCACTTGATCAAAAGAGTTTAGCAGTTAACAAAGACATAATCGGTAGAATTGTTTTCTTTGCTTGTACATAAACTCTTTTGCTCCCCTACTTAATTGAAAGGCAGAGCTCCTGCCATTGCGTTCAATAATCGCTAGAATTGTAAGTACATATATCAACAAACACCAACAAATTTCAAGAGTTTTTAAGAGCTTGTGAAAATAAAACACCATTACTCAGACCTAGTATGAAAGGTTTCTTGTCTGTGTATAGATAAGTTCACAAGGTGTAGTGAGTGCTTGAAGTTACCAGGGGAAAAACTTCCTCCACTGGAGTACCTGGCCTCAATGATACACCAGGCCGCATACCCTTTGATTTAATGCTTTGGATGAGATCTTGCCAGTTGTCTGCATCAAGTTTTTCCATAAGAAGAGGAGAAGTGAAAATACTAGGCCATTCAACAGATGTGTATTCACCTCTAGCAACTTCTATATGGAATGTGAATCCAGAAGCGCCAGCCTTTCCAAATGGTTCTACGTAATCTGAAGGGTTTGTGACCATAAGATGGCAGTCCAAATATGCTCTAAAAACCAACGGTTAGAACAACTGGGACTGTGAAGAATAAGAAGTCATCCATATAAGCAAAGGATCAAAAGACCATACTTGGTATGTTTCCTCAAGCTCTGGATCACCGGAGCCCCAATAGTCAGATTAGGAACGAAGTGCCTGCATTTGCAAACAGACAGAAAAGTTAAAATAAAATACTTAAAGGGTAGCTTATTTCCAGAAGGATGATCAATCCTTTTTCAGACATCAAAATAGCTTAACATTGAGATGATACTTGAGAGTTTTTTTTTTGAAAAAAAAATGACCCCTGATAAATAAAGTAATGGCAGTGAAAAATTTGGCACTTGTTTGTAATTAGACCATATTTGGCACAGCTCCAGATCCAAGAATTTTTGGAGCTCCTCACTCCTAGCACTAGAGATTCTTGGGGCCCAAGCTGTGGGCACATTGGCATTATTTAGTTATGCAATTCTGTCATTATTTTGGACTGAACACGTGTGTTTAAAACATTTTATTTTATCCTACAAACTCCAAATCCTGCATGGATCTCAGAGCTGGAGATAAATTGCTCTGGTGTATCTTTCATATAATGGACTATGGTAGCGAGTATCTTTCACCATCTTGCAAAAACAAGTGTTCATTTTCTCTATTTACAATCAAGGAATGTTGGATCTTTGATCCAAATCCAACAAATAGAAGTGAACGGCATATTGATTGGCAATTGGACACTTCATGCTTACTGATACTTTCTTTCTCAAAGGGCATCAAGAGAGTTCCCGAAATATCAGAGTAACGCTTACCAGTACTTTCCTTTTCATTATTTGCAACTTGCAAACCCCTTGTGCTTTTATCAATGATGGGGTTTCATTCCAAAAAATATGCAAAAAGCAAAATCAAAAGTATGTTGTTTCCTTTTTCAGGTTGGTCCATAGGACTTTCCGTGTTATTGTTTCCATGCATTTTTATGTGCAGGTCTCCATTTAATTGTAGAGAAATTCTATCATAAGACTCCACAAATTTTGCTGTATGTATTGAATATTCTGATAAGTAAACAAGAAAAGGTGAAAACTGAACAAGAATAAGGGTCTGAATGAGTTTAAGGACAGTGACAATCTGGGTATGAAATTTTACTTTCAAGCATGTATTCATTATATAAGTTACTTCCTGTAAGCTGGGGTAAGCGGCCTTACAATCATGCTAGCGGCTTAAAAAAGGGCGAATGATACTTGAGAGTTATCACCACCAGACACTTCAGTAGCAAACCACAATAGAAGTAACCACATTGGGAATTAGAGACCAACTCACCCATCCTACAAGAAAATATGAGTAACAAGAACAGAAGTTAGCATAGGACAAGCTTTCAATTCTGAATATTTATATCATCAATCATAAAGATGAGGCAGCAGAATTTAGCAAAAATGAAGACATAAGCAGATAGCTACTAGGTAACAGTACCATGAACAAAACGACAGCTAACAGTTTGCAGTAAGCGAATCAGTACATTTGAGTACAGCATTACTGCATTAGGAGGAAACTGATACTAAAAGCAAGCTTGATTTTCAACTTTACATACTCTAAAAGTTAATATTCATCTAACTTTTTCCATGACGACATGCGTATAGCAATACACTGGGTAGGTCGACAGGCCAACAAGACAAAAGCCCAATTCTGAACAAATCCTGCAGAATCAAGAATCGATCACTCTAAATACCACAGTATCGCATAAAACCTGATTTGCATAGTAATTGATCCAACTGCCAGCTCTTCTTCAAAATGATGTGCCAACTCTAAGTTCGAGAAAAAAGGATCCAACGGCAAGTTAGTCAACGATAGCTTAATCCTGCCCACGCCATAGGACACGATTACAGCGTACTCAACCCTGCCCAGAAATACTATCGCTCCTATCAGAGGCCGCTACCGTATTCGCGTTAGCGGTGCTGCGCCTGCGCCCGCGATGGATGAGACGGAATTGGCTGGAGGGGGGAAGGGGATCGTACCATAATGTCCATATGTAGCCAGTCGGCGCCTAGGCGGACCATGCGCTCAGCCTCCGAGGCGAGGTTGGCAAAGTCCGACGACAGCATCGACGGCGCTATCTTCGCCGCCGCCATGTCCGCTTTCCGCTGGGTTGCTTCCTCCCCGGTTTGGTGGCAGAGTAGTTAAGGACTTGATGGGGGCAGGCGGGCAGCGAACACTTTGTGAGACGATGTTTCGGTCGGTCGGCGCCTGACCGGCGGCTTGTAGGGGAGTTGGTGAGGTGGCCGGTGGAAGGGGACGGGAGGGAAGGAGCAAGGTTTTTTTTAAGGGACTGGCTAGGTGCCCTCGTGTTGCTACAGGTATACATGAATCTCATGACAGATAGCCGCATGTGTAGAACATATGTAAAATGTCATCCATTCATTAACAATTTATTTGACATAAAGCTAAATATTAACCATAGAAAAAAAGAGGCATGTTAGAAATAATAACCATCACGTTACAAATTAAACATAAATTCACATCTAGTTATTGAAAATGTATTATAATATAATGAGTACATCCCATCAATAACATGTCCACTCGCTACTTGTCTCCTATTGTTCCTAAATTTCTTCTATTACCTGAAACACAGATGGACACGACAAATATCAGTATCAAAGGACACAAATATAAGAAAATATAACAGTTATACAAAACAGAAGATAATACATTTTCATAAAGTGAGGACCTTCTCGTAGACAATATTTTTCGCGTATATACCATTTATTTTCATCTTTTTTTCTTATCCTTGTTATCACTGGGCGGGACGGTAAGGATCCTAGTGTTCGATCTGGCAGTGGCTCTAGATAGCACAACATACAACTAACCATAAGAGAACACCGGTTCAAGCAAATACACATCAGCATGGGGGATAGTCTGCCTCTGTGCCTTGTTAACCGTCATGACAAAACTGAGTCTAACCGAAAACTGCTTCCTCTTGAACTGAAACGGAAACATCTCGTCGTCAGAGGGGCATAACGGAATCCGTGGTAGGAAGATTCGCTTTTCGGCATGGTCTCCGGCCATAATTTCTACATCAATAGTATTTCTTTGGAACCCTTGAACCACCAGGCTGGTTCCATTGCAAAGTTCACCTGCAGGGTCGATGTTCCTTAGCAATATGACCGGACACCCAATTTTGAGCTTTGACACATGTGGTGGGAGACCGTTGGGGGTCAAGGTGTTGAGGAACTCAGATGGGTAGTAGTTGTTTGGATCATCCACCGCACTGTCAAAACTATGATACACCATCTCATCCCCTTGGAAACGGCTTATCATCTTCATGTTAATCATATCAACCCAATCACTCCACAAAGATAATATTGCTCGTGAGGTGATGTAGCTCTTGTTTGACATATTGACATTGAGGGTAGGGAATATGCAGTCAATTAACGTATTAAGATCACTGTCTTCCCCGGTCTGCGGTATGCATATATCATCAGGAAGATGGATTTCACCATCACCATTAGCTTCCTCAGAGCCTCCCCCGATGCGTAGCAAGTATTATGCAAACCATGGATCGCTCTTTGCCCTCATGTTGCGCACCAGTTTGAGATGTCGCATGGAATTCCAAATGTACGACATCTGCAGTGAGGCACCAACTATTTGAGCCCTTGACCCTCTTCGAACAAGTGGGAGAACCTGCCTAAAATCTGCACCAAACACCACAGTCTCCCCCCAAACGGCAGGTTAGGACAGTCCATGATATCACGGAGGCTATTGTCTAGCGCCTCGACACCTTGCCTCTTCATCATCGTCACCTCATCCCAAATAATAAGGGATGCGGTCTGAAGCAGCTTGGCGGTACCACTCTATTTTATGAAGCTGCAAAAGGCCCCATCATCGAGGGTGAGGGGAATCTTGAAGCGCGAGTGGGCGGTTCTGCCACTAGGCATTATTGAGGCAGCAACACCAGATGTTGTAGCCATAGCAATCTTGTTCTGACTACGTATAGTAGCGAGTAGGGCCCTATATAGATAAGTCTTTCCGGTGCTGCCAGGTCCATCCACAAAGAACAAACCCCCATGATCGCTATCAATAGCAGACATAATCTCATTGTAGGTAGCTTGTTGCTCCTCGTTTAGGGTCTTTAATAATGCCATGTCATCAATGCTTGCCTCAACGCTAGCTTCCTCAAAAATCTCCCTAGGAATATCACCAGATGGATCATATGTGTCGTCGATATCAGGAAGTGGGTACATCCTTATGTCCTTCTGCATTGATTCTAATAACTTTCGAATATCTATGAGGACCATCTACTCCACTACGAAGCTAGACTAGTTATTACGCCTATAGTCCTCTGATATTGCCTCCTTATGCTTTTCCCAGAGTTCTAACACATCACTCGACTCACAAAATACCAAGATTATTGCAAAGAGTCTTCACAGTGCATATGGCATCATCCATAGAGGAGCTTCAGCAAGGCCCTCGTGTAGTGTGTTGTCCACTTCAATGAGTCCCCTTCTTTCTGCAGCTTCACAAAAAGTTAGTAGGAGTTCACTAGAAACCATCCTTAGACCGGTGAACGAGGTTGCACCAGGCACGTGGTTTAGAAGCACCCTAAGATAGTAACACTCCCCTTCGGACGAATTGGCATATACAACTCTTTCGATCTGTCTTAAATGATTCTTTTGCGCCCTCCTAATCCATGATTTTCCCTATGAGTCCCACTTATAGTACTTAGTGAAAGGTTCTAATGGCTAGAGGAGAGGTGAATAGCCTATTAAAAATTTCTACAATAACACTTAACAAACCGGTTAGACAATTATGAGAGTAGGAAGTCCCTCAATCTCTCATACCATGCTCTAGGTGCTTGCTTCAAACCACACAATGCCTTCTTTAACTTGTACACATGGTCAGGCTTCTTGTCATCTTCAAAACTGGGAGGTTGCTCAACATATACTTCTTCATTGATGTAAGCATTGAGAAATGCACTCTTAACATCCATTTGATAGAGCTTTATGTTGTGGGCACAAGCATAGGCTAGCAAGATTCTAATTGCTTCCAATCTAGCCACCGGGGCATATGTTTCTCCAAAGTCAAGACCTTCAACTTGTGTATAGCCTTGTGCTACCAATCTTGCTTTATTCATTACTACTATCCCATCTTGATCTTGCTTGTTTCTAAAGACCCATTTGGTTCCAATCACATTGTGTCCCTTTGGTCTCTCTACTAATTCCCATACTTGATTTCTTATGAAGCTATTTAACTCTTCATGCATAGCATTCACCCAATCAATATCCTTCAATGCTTCATCTATCTTCTTTGGTTCAATGGATGACACAAATGAGAAATGCTCACAAAATGAAGCCAATCTTGATCTAGTTTGCATACCTCTTGAAATATCACCAATGATAGTGTCCAATGGATGATCTCTTGCAATATTGGTTGGTTGGAGGATTGGAACTTGATTGCTTGCACTTGTGAAAAGTCCTTGTGTGGTTTTGGTAATTGAGTGACAACCTAGGTAAACTAATTGTGTTTATGTGAGATACATAGGTGATTAGTCCACAGGTACATATGTGTGAGCAACATATGCCATGAAGGTGAAAATGGCTTGAAGATGTTGCAAAGCTTACACATGTGATGATGAAGGAGCTCATTGCACATGAGACATGACATTGAGTCATGTGATCAAGGTGGAGAAGATCAAGACAAGACTTGGCTTGATGGACCGGTTGCAAGCGTGAAGGGCAAGTCGGAGGCTTTGGAGCAATGGATCACGTGGTGGTGAAGCTTGAGCAAGACTTGGCACCGATGGAGGAAGGCAACGATGAAAAGCAAGTGAAGTCAAGATCGATGAACCAATATGATCACATGATGATATGAAGTGGATCATATCATTGTTGATCGTGTTGGTGCATGTGTTGTATCGACATTGGAGGAGATGGAATGGAATGCGCAAGGCAAAGGTATAACCTAGGGCATTTCATTTCACCGGTCATAGGTGTGTAGAGAAGTTTGTGACCAGGTTTAGGATAGATGGTCGTACTATCAAGAGGGGTAAACTTGTTTGCATATCGGTCATCTAGTGCCACTCGAGTGATCTAACTCTGCATCATCGCTAGGATTGAGTGGCGTGGCAAGTTGAGTGGCTAATCCTTTAAAAAATGATTGTAAAAATGCTAACACACATACACATAGCGGTGTACACTTGGTGGTGTTGGCACATTTCCAAAGGAGATGAAGTTGGAGTTGATGTGGATCAACTCGGCGATGGAACGGAGGTGAGAAGGGTTCGAAACTCCACCGGCGGAGTGTCCGCCCATAGAGTGCGAACAGTCTGACGGTGCCACCGATGCCCTATACCGAAAAGATAGGGTCTCACAGAGTGGACCGGACGCTGGTCACATGGTGACCGGACACTGGGGTCCCACGTCCGGTCAGTGGCGGTAGAGAGCGTGCAGGCATCGATCTTCGACCGAACGCTAGCAGAGTGCATCTAGTTAGGCTGACGTACGGTGATGTAGGCGACACAGAAAAGTTGGAGAAGGACCAGGCGCTGACACTGCGTCCGATCGTGACCGACCAGACGCGTCCGGTCGTGACTGGTACCTTACTAGAAACGACCGGACACTGGGGTTGCTGCGTCCGGTCAGTTTGTGCAGCTGTGTCCGGTCATCACTTGACCGTTGAGATCAAGTGACTAAGGTTGAATGGAGGCGACACGTGGCAAGCATCCGTTGACCGAATGCTGAGGTCCTACATCCGGTCGATATGATCGGAGCATCCGGTCGTCCCGAAATTTGCCCAGTAAAGGGGTAACGGCTAGTTTAGCCCATGGAGCTTTAAATAGAAGGTGGTCTCGGCCATGGCTAGAGCTAAGCACCTTGGGGGACTTTGTGTCCATGCTTGTGAGTGCTTGGGAGCCCTCCATCTCACATATGCTTGATAGTGATCATCCGATTGTGTGAGAGAGCGATACTAGTGTGATTGCATCGTGAGGTTGCATCGAGTGGCACTACGTGATTGAGTTGTAAGCCAGTGGTGCTTGTTACTCTTGGAGGTTGCCACCTCCTAGATGGCTTGGTGGTGGTCTCCATCGAAGCCCGCAAGAAGCTTGTATGATGCTCCGAAGAAGAGCTTTGTGGGGGCATTGTGCTTGCCCTGCGGGAGCCACGAAGAGCAACTCTAGTTGAGCGTGTCATTGAGCTACCCTCACTTTTGGGGTAGGTTCTTGCGGTGCCCGATGTGCGGGCTTGGCGGGTGATGCCAATTAGCCACCGAACCACCAAGTGAGCGGTCGACACAAAGGGGACTAGCGTATTGGCAAACACATGAACCTCGGGAGAAAAATCACCGTGTCAACCTTGTTTTTCCCGTTGGTTTGCATCCTCGTTACACAAGCTTGTAATTACTTTTGCATACATTGTGCTTGTATAGTTGCTTTTGTAATTAGTTAGCTTATGTAGCTTACTAGTTACCTTCTTGCTTGTGTAGCATAGAAGTAGCTCCCTTGCGTGGCTAATTTAGTTTGTGTGACCTTGTTAGTCACATTGCTTAGTTTGTGTAGCTAAGTAATTGCGCTCTCTAATTTGGCATTGGTTGCCTTGTTATTGAGCATTATTAGTGAGCATTAGGTGGCTTTGTGTTTTTGCTTACTAGCATATGTAGGAGCTCCCTTTTTGCTTAAAGTACTAGTGGCATAGGTTTGTGTGCTCTTGCTTCTAAAATTGGTTAGGTGAGCTCTAGCTAGCCCGCACCTTTGTTGCTTAATTAGTATCTTTGGAAGGTGCTAAAGAACATAAATAGAGGGGTGTAGTCTTGGCTAGACCGATAGTTTTAATTCCACACTTATTTCGGTTAGCCGACACGATTAATTTTAGAAAGGACTATTCACCCCCCCTCTAGTCCACCATCTCGATATTACAACTTGCTTGATCATTGGGTTGAGATGATGTACTAGCCACTTGATCTTGTTCATTATCATGAGAGCCACTTGTATTAACTTGATTTGCATCATTTTGCACATTTGAGTTAGAGAGCACTTGCACTTGATCATCTTCATCATCATTCACTTTCCTAGGCCTCAATTCACCAACATCCATATTCTTCATGGCATTTGAAAGTTGAATACCTCTAACATCTTCCAAGTTCTCATTCTCTACTTGTGAACCCTTGGTTTCATCAAATTCAATGTCATGAACTTCCTCAAGAGTACAACTATCCAAATTCCAAACTCTATATGCTTTGCTTGTAGTGGAATAACCAAGTAGAAATCCTTCATCACATTTCTTGTCAAACTTGCCCAATCTAGTGTCTTTCTTCAAGATATAGCATTTGCAACCAAAGACCCAAAAATATGCAATGTTGGGCTTTCTACCATTCAAGAGCTCATATAGTGTCTTCTCTTTCAATGGGTGACAATAGAGGCGGTTGCTACAATAGCAAGCCGTGTTGATAGCTTCGGCCCAAAAATATTGACTAACATTATACTCACTAAGCATAGACCTTGCCATATCAATGAATGTTCTATTTTCCTCTCAACAAGGCCATTTGATTATGGAATGTACTTGGCCAAGAATTGATGTCTAATTCCAAATTCATCACACAACTCATCAATTCTAGTGTTCTTGAACTCACTACCATTGTCACTTCTAACTCTCTTGATGGTTGTTTCAAACTCATTGTGAATGCTCTTGACAAATGATTTAAATGTTGCAAACACATTACTTTTGTCCACTAGAAAGAATACCCATGTGTATCTAGTATAATCATCCACTATCACAAAGCCGTATTTGTTACCACGAATGTTCAAAAAACGCTAGACGCTAGGCAAACGCTAGCCTATGGTTTAGAGTTTAGGAAGTTTAAACATGATTAAACATTTTTGTTTTATTTTTTATTTTTGGTGATGCTAAGTTATTGAGGCAGACAGGCAGTACACATTCAATCTTAACCCTAAATCCCCAATCCAATTCATCAATTGAGTGATTGACATGCAGAAATCAAAACTACAGAGCATGGGAAGATGGGGAGAGACCGAGGGAGCACCTGGAGAGAACGAGCGAGGGGTTGGGCCTGCACCGGCCGGCCTCTGTGTTGCCGTTGTCAACTCCTGGTCCTACACCGGCGGCCTACCCTCTGTTGCAGGCGATGGCCCCTGTGCCTACGGCCTCTGTGGCTGCCAAGGAGAAGGGGAGCCCCAGCGATGACCCCTATGGCCCTACCAACGGTGGCGAGAAGCGACCAGGTGGGAGGCAGGAGGTAGGCGGAGGTAGGACTGGAGTCAGGAGTGCGACAAATCCTGACTCTGTTTCTTGCGACCGATTTGTGCTCTCGCGTCGGGCCCGCCTGTTGTTTTCTGCGCCCTCCCGCGCTTCTTTCCCGTGCCCTCCCGCGCTTCTTTCCTGCACGTGCCACGCGCGATTCCTTCCCTCTTCCCGCCTGCATGCCACGTGCTTCCCTGCTCGTGAGCCACATGTTTTCCACCGCCTAGCTCCGTTTTTTGACCGATTCCACGCCGTTTAATCGCTACCGCGCGTGTAAACAAGCGCCTAGGCACGCCCAGCGTCTAATTGAGCGTCTACCCCCTAAACGTAATGCTAGGCCAACGTTCAGCGTTTAAACTAGATTAAACGATGTTTAATAACGTTTTTTGAACATTGGTTACCACCGATGCTAGTGTATTGTGTTGGCCCAAACAAATCCATGTGCAATAACTCAAATGCTTTACTAGTGCTCATCATGCTTTTCTTGGGATGAGTGTTTCCAACTTGTTTTCCAGCTTGACAAGAGCTACAAAGCTTATTCTTTTCAAACACAACATCTTTCAAGCCTCTAACCAAGTCATGCTTAACCAATCTATTCAATTGTTTCATTCCAATATGACCAAGCCCTCTATGCCATAACCAACCCATGCTAGATTTAGTGAACAAGCATGTAGATAATCTAGCTTCACTAGCATTGAAATCAACCAAGTATAGATTCTCATATCTAAAGCCTTTGAAGATCAAGTTAGAGCCATCTACACTTATGATCTCTACATCATCTACCCCAAATATGCATTTGAATCCAAGATCACACAATTGAGCCACGGATAGCAAATTGAAGTTCAAGCTCTCTACTAGCAACACATTGAATATGCTCATGTTATTGGATATTGCAATCTTACCAAGCCCTTTGACCTTGCCTTTGCCATTATCATCAAATGTGATGCTATCATAACCATCATTGCCATTAGTGTTGATTGAGTTAAACATTCTTACATCACCAGTCATGTGTTGAGTGCACCCACTGTCAAGAACCCAATGCCTTCCTCTGGCTTTATAATTGACCTACAAAAGAAGATCAATTCTTTTTAGGTACCCAAACTTGTTTGGGTCCTTGAAAGTTAGTTACTAAGCTCTTTGGTATCCAAATGGCTTTCTTCTTTGAGCCCATCCATGGTTTACCAATGAACTTAGCCTTTACACCATTTGCACCCTTAGTAAGCACATAGAAAGAATTACTTTTAATGGAGGATACATTAGCATTTTTACTCTTGTTCTTGTACTCATGCTCTTTATGACTAACTTGCTTGCAACTAGTGTAAAACCAACCATTGTTCTTCACAAAACTAGTCTTGTGAGGAGCAAAGGCCGCCTTGTCTTTCTTAGGGGTATAGCCCAATCCCTCTTTGTAGAGAGAAGCTCTTTGGCTACCCAAGCACATAAGCAAGCGGTCCTCACCACCATAGGCCTTAGCCAAGGTGTGAGTAAGCTTATTGACCTCCTTCTTGAGGTTCTCATTCTCAACCATTAGTGAGGCATTACAAGTGAGACCATCACTACTAGATGAGGTGGAAGTAGAAGTACTACAAGAAGGGTTAGTGGGAGGAACAATGATAGTTATAGATAATGATTCATCAATTATATCATAAGTTGAGCCTACATTGCAAGTTTCAACATGCTTCTTTTTATTTTGCTCATCAAGCAAAGCGGAATGAGCCTTTTCAAGCTTTTTTGTGAGCATTGCCAAGCTTCTCATGGGCTTCCTCTAGCCTCTCATGAGTTGCTTTGAGCTCATCAAGGGCTTGCTTGAAGGCTTTTACCTCCTTATTCAAGCTCTTGCATTCCCTTTTCTTAATGTCAAAGTGTTCTTTGGTATCTTCTAGCATGTCAAATAATTCATCTTTAGTAGGTTCATCATCATTACTATCACTATCATTTTTATTATCATATTTCTCATCACTTCCATCATCATAATTTTGTACCTTAGTGGCCTTAGCCATGAAGCATGATGGAGTGTCAAAGAGAGAAGGCTTCTCATTGATTGCAATGCTTGCAAGTGCCTTCTTCTTGGTGGTCTTGTCATCATCACTATTATCATCATCATCACTTGAGGAAGCATCACTATCCCAAGTGACCACATATGAACCATCTTGTCCTTCTTCTCTTTCTTTTCCTTCTTGTTCTTCTTCTTGTTCTTCTTGTTGTCATCATCATTGTCGCTATTGTATGGACATTGAGCAACAAGATGATCTTTGCTTCCATATTTGAAGCATCTTCTTGACTCTTCCTTGTTCTTAGATGAAGATTTCTTTCTTCTAGCATGGTACCCTTTCTTCATCATGAACTTGCCAAATTTCTTGACAAAGAGAGCCATCTTCTCATCATCATCATCATCCCATGAGCCATCATCTTCACTTGATGTTTCTTGCTTAGCCTTGTCCTTGGATGATGTGGCCTTGAATGCCACACTCTTCTTTTTCTCATCTTTCTTTTCTTTCTTTTCTTCCTTCTCATCATCATCTCTATATGTATCATCGGATATTATATCTCCCAACACTTAGTTTGATGTCATGGTGTCCAAACCACTCCTCACTAGAATAGTGACCAATGTGCCAAATCTTGAAGGTAAGCATCTTAAGAACCTGTGGGAGAAGTCCTTGTCCTTCACCTCTTCTCCAAGTGCTTTAAGATCATTAACAAGCACTTGAAGCCTATGAAACATCTCTGGTACACTCTCATCCTCCTTCATCTTGAAGCTTGCAAACTTCTCTTTGAGAATATATGCCTTTGCACCCTTCACGGCTTGAGTGCCTTCAAATGATTTCTCCAATTTCTTCCAAGCCTCATGAGCCATCTCAATATTCTCGATTTGCTCAAAAGTTCTCTCATCAATTGCATCATGAATGGCACTTAGAGCAATGTCATTGTTTTGGAGAAGCACTTATTCGGCTACGGTGGTATTCTTCGGATCACCAATCTCATTTTTGGTTTCTACCATCTTCTACACTTTTCTATTGATTGACTTGATATGTGTGGTCATCTTTGATTTCCAATACGGATAATTTGTGCCATCAAATTAGGATGGCTTCTTGGTGTTGTTGATTTGAGCCATTTTTACACCGAAGGTTGTTAAGCCTCAAATCACGGTGACCTCGGCTCTGATACCACTTGAAAGGTCCTAATGGCTAGAGGGGGGGGGTGAATAGCCTATTAAAAATTTCTACAACAACACTTAACAAACTGGTTAGACAATTATAAGGCAAAGCGAGTATTGTGCTAGCCTACTAAAAAGCAAGCCACCTACCACAATTATAGTTTATGTAGTTTTTATCCACACAATACTATGTCACTACACTAAGTTAGTGTGCTCTCAAAAGACTAACTAAAGAGTCACACTAATCAAACTAACAAGCTCTCACAACTAGCTACACTGAAGAGCTTGACAACTAGTTTGTGGTAATATAGAGAGTGAGCAAGATAGTTATACAGCCCTATCGAGGAGTGAACCAATCAAAAACAAGGATGAATACCAATGAAGACCAATCACCTCGAAATCAAATGATGAACATAATGATTTTTTACCAAGGTTCACTTGCTAGCTGGCAAGCTACTCCTCGTTGTGATGATTCACTCACTTGGAGGTTCACACGCTAATTGGCTTCACACGCCAAACCCTTAATAGGGTGCCACACAACCAAAACAAGGTGATGATCACACAAGCCATGAGCAATCCACTAGAGTACCTTTTGGCTCTCCGCTGGAGAAAGGTCAAGAACTCCTCACAATCACCACAATCGGAGCCGGAGATAATCACCAACCTCCGCTCGATGATCCTCGCTGCTCCAAGCCATCTAGGTGGCGGCAACCACCAAGAGTAACAAGCAAATCCCGTAGCGAAACACGAACACCAAGTGCCTATAGATGTAAACATTAAAGCAATGCACTTGGATTCTCTCCCAATCTCACAAAGATGTTGAATCTATGATGGAGATGAGTGGGAGGGCTTTGGTTAAGCTCACAAGGTTGCTATGTCAATACAAATGGCCAAGAGAGTGAGCTTGAGCTAGCCATGGGGCTTAAATAGAAGCCCCCACAAAATAGAGTCGTTGTACCCCTTTACTAGGCACAACACGGGGTGACCGGACGCTCCGGTCATATTGACCGGACACTGGACCTTAGCGTTCGGTCACGTGATGTGTGCCATGTGTTCCCTCTCTTCAAATACTGAGCGCTCGATCTCAACGATCAAGTGATGACCGGACGTGCTGCTGTGAAGTGACCGGACGCTAGACCTTAGCGTTCGGTCGTTTCCAGTAAGCATCCAAAGACGATTTTTCATGACTGGACGCATCCGGTCATGCTCAACTAGACTCACCCAGCGTCCAGTCAGTTGGCGTTTCCCTTGTGCATGACCATGTCAGTGTGACCGGACGTAGCCAGCCAGCGTTCGGTCATTTCAGCACCAGCATCGGGTCGACGACCGACGCTGCGCTTCTTCTGCTGCTACTGACCAGATGCACCGATGAAAGCTCTAGTTTGGTTTTGGTTAATTGATGAAACACTAAGTGCTAACCTAGTTTATCAAGATGATTATGAGATAGGTAGCACTACTCTAAATGATGAAGCAATGACGAAGATCATGACAATGGTGATGGCATGGTGATGGTAAAATGCTTAAACTTGGAAAAGAAGAAAGAGAAAAACAAAATGCTCAAGGCAAAGGTATAAAATGTAGGAGCCATTTTGTTTTAGTGATCAAGACACTTAGTAAGTGTGATCACATTTAGGATAGATAGCTGTACTATTAAGAGGAGTAAAACTAGTATCGAAATGCGGTTATCAAAGTGCCACTAGATGCTCTAATTCATTGCATATGCATTTAGGATCTAGTGGAGTGCTAACACCCTTGAAAATGTTTGTGAAAATATGCTGACCGGACACGTCTGGTCACACCAGACCGAACGCTGCCAGCGTCCGATCGACTTCACTGTGGAACTATTTTCTGAGTCATACCGGACGTGTCCGGTGTGGCGACCGGACACGTCCGGTCACTGAGTCTACCGCCGAATACTAGACGTGTCCGGTCATCATACCAGACGTGTCCGGTCACTCTGTAACCAGCGCGACTACCTCCTCTTCGACTCTACCTTTTTCACCCTTGCTCAAATGTGCCAACCACCAAGTGTATCACCATGTGCACATGCGGATGCTGAGGCTCAGCGTCCGGTCAGTCTCTACCTGACGCGTCCGGTCGGCCCTGGTGGCTTTCTGGACTCGACCGGACTCGACGGTGGAGTGTCCGGTCAAATTGAGTGTGAGCGTCCGGTCATCGACAGTATGCGCGGCAATGGCTATGATGATTTGAACCGGACACGTGGCAGTCTGGGGATACCGGACACGTTCGGTATGCCGATCAGACGCGTCCGGTATTCATGACTGGAGCGTCCGGTGCTACGTCCGGTCAGTTGGACTGCAGCATCCGATCGGCCCGTGATTTGCCCAGTGAAGGGGTATAACGGCTCTATTTGATGGGGGCTCTATTTACAGCCCCATGGCCGGCTCAAGGGACAACTCTTGCACATTTTCATTGACATAGTAACCTTGTGAGCTTAGCCAAAGTCCTTCCACTCATCTCCATCATTGATCCATTATCATTGTGAGATTGGGAGAGAATCCAAGTGCATTGCTTGAGTGATTGCATCTAGTGGCACTTGGTATTCGTGTTACGTTGCAGATTTCGCTTGTTTCTCTTGGTGGTTGCCACCACCTAGATGGCTCGGTGCAGCGGTGGAGGATCAGCATGAGTTGGTGATTGTTCGTGGCCGTCTCCGGTGATTGTGAGGGGAGTTGTACCTTCCCCGGCGGAGCGCCGAAAGGTAACTCTAGTAAATTGCTCGTGTCATTGAGTTACCTCACTTGTGGGTCGGTTCTTGCGGTGTCCTATCGTGTGGACAAGGTTTGTGAAACACCTCTTAGCCGCCGAACCACCAAGTGTTGGTTGACACAACAGGGACGTAGCGTGTTGGCAAGCACGTGAACCTCGAGAGAAAATCGATTGTCTCTTGTCTTTGGCATTCTCCTGGTGATTGGCTATATATTCATCTTGTGATTGGTTCATCCCCTACACGTCGGTATAATCACCCTACTTACTTATTTACATTCTTATAAACTAGTTGATACAAGCTCTTTAGTGTAATTAGAATTGAGAGCTTGCTTTACTATTTACTTTTATCTAGTTGAGCTCTTTAGAGTAGTAAGATTGAGAGCTCTTAGTAAGTAGTTACATAGCAAGTTTGGGTGCCTAAGTAATCATTACAACTAGAATTGTTGGATAGGTGGCTTGCAACCCTTGTAGAGCTAGAGCAAGTTTGTATTACGCTATTTATCATACTAATCAAATTGCTCTAGTTGATTTGTAGATTTTTAAATAGGCTATTCACCCCCCCCCTCTAGCCATATTAGGACCTTTCAAGTGGTATCAGAGCTGTGGTCACCGTTTGATTAAAGGCTTAACAACCTCAGTGTCAAATTATGGCTCAAGTTGTGTTCAACCATGTGGGGGGCAAACCACCATTCTTTGATGGCACATGCTATGGTTATTAGAAGAGAAAGATGAGAATATATCTTGGTTCAATCAATGATCAAGTTTGGGAAGTGACTGAGAATGACTATGCTATCATTGATCCTGATGATCCAACAAATCAAGATAAGATCAACAAGCAATGCAATACAATGGCTCTCAACACCATATACAATGCCATTGATTCCAAGGTGTTTGAGCAAATCAAGGATTATGATAGAGCAAATGAGGTGTGGAAGAGATTGGAGAAAACATATGAGGGCACACCGGCGGTGAAGAGTGCCAAGTTGTACATCCTCAAGGACAAGTTGACAAGTTTTAAGATGAAGGATGATGAGAGCATCCCGGAGATGTTCCATCGATTGCAAGTCATTGTCAACGACTTGAAGGTATAGGGAGAGAAGATCAAGGATGATGATGTCTCCCATCGATTCTTGATGTGCTTACCTCCAAGATTTGAGATGTTAAGATTGCTCATCATAAGAGGAGGATTGAAGAACATTAACCCCAACCAAGTACTATGTGATGTCATGACACAAGAGACATACCATGTGGAAAGGGAGGGGGATGACAAGGAGGACAAGAAGGAAGAAGAGGACAAGAAGAAGAAAAGCATAGCATTCAAGGCTAGTTCATCATCATACAAAAACAAGGGTAGGTCCAAGAAAGAATCAAGTGATGATGAAGATCTAAGTGATATTGATGATGAGGCTATGGCTCTCTTTGTGCGCAAGATGGGCAAGTTCATGAAGAAGAAGGGCTATGGTGTAAGAAAGAGAAGAGATCACACTAAGAGCAAAGAATATGTGAGAAGATGCTATAATTGCAAGAGCCCCAATCATGTTGTAGCAAATCATCTTTACAATAGTGACAATGATGAGGATGAGAAGAAGAAGCACAACAAGGATAAGAAAGAAAAGAAGGAAAAGAAGATGATCTTCCAAAAGAAGAAGAAAGGTGGAGGCTATGTGGTCACATGGGATAGTGATGGCTCTTCGGATGATGATAGCTCTAGTGATGATGACAAGAAACATCTCAAGAGAGCATTAGCAAACATCGCCATCAACAAGAAGCTATCCATCTTCGACACTCCATCGACATGCCTCATGGCAAAGCCTACCAAGGTAAAATATGATGAGAGTGATGATGAATGTGAAAGTGATTCTTGTAGGGATGATGATGAGGAGGAGGAGGAGTACTCCAAGGAGGAGCTCTTGGACATGTGTGAGCAAGTGCACGCTTGCAATAAGATGAAGAGAAAGGAGTGCAAAGAATTGCACAAGAAATTAAAATCTCTTGAGCAATCCTTTGATGAGCTAAATGACACTCATGAGAGGCTAATGGAAGCCCATGAGAAGCTTGGCAAAACTCACTCTAAGCTTGAAAAAGCTCACTCCTCTCTCATTGAGCAAGTCAAAGTGGAGGAAGTCAAGAAGGAGGAGGCCAAGAAGGAGCAAGTGATGATTACATGTGATGTGGGACTAACATGTGATATTATTGATGATTCTTGTATGCCCACTATAGTTGCTCCCACTAACTCTTCTTGTAGCACTACCACTTCTACTCCACCTATGAATGATACATCACTAATGGTGGAAAATGAAACCCTCAAGAAGAAGGTGAATAAGCTCACTCGTGCCTTAGGCAATGCCTATGGTGGAGATGCCCGCTTGCTAAAGTGCTTGGGTAGCCAAAGGTTTTCTCTCAACAAAGAGGGATTAGGCTATACCCCCAAGAAAGGCAAGGCAGCCTTTGTCACTCCCAAGGCTAGCTTTGTGAAAGGCAATGGTCGGTTTTGCAATAGATGCAAGCAAGTTGGGCATATAGAGCAACATTGCAAGACTAACAAGAACAAGCTACCTAATGTATCCTCAATCAAATTTGATTCTTGTTACATGCTTTACAAGGGTGCCAATGGTGTAAAGGCTAAATTCATTGGTACACCAATTATGGGCCCAAAGAAGAAGGCCATTTGGGTATCAAAGACCTTGGTGACTAACCTACAAGGACCCAAGCAAGTTTGGGTACCTAAAAGGAATTGATCTTCTTTTGTAGATAAATTATAAAGCCAGAGGAAGGCATTGGGTGCTTGATAGTGGGTGCACACAACACATGATCGGTGATCCAAGAATGTTCAATTCAATCAATGAAAGCAAGAGCAATGGGATTGATAGTATCACATTTGGTGACAATGGCAAATGCAAGGTCAAAGGGCTTGGTAAGATTGCAATATCCAATGATTTGAGCATTTCCAATGTGCTACTAGTAGAGAGCTTAAACTTCAACCTATTGTCGGTAGCTCAATTGTGTCATCTTGGTTTCAAGTGCATATTTGGTGTGGATGATGTAGAGATCATAAGTGTAGATGGCTCTAACTTGATATTCAAATGATTTAGATATGAGAATATATACTTAGTTGATTTCAATGCTAGAGAAGCTCAATTATCAACATGTTTGATCACTAAGTCTAGCATGGGTTGGTTATGGCATAGAAGGCTTGGTCATGTTGGAATGAAACAATTAAACAAGTTAATCAAGCATGACTTAGTTAGAGGCTTGAAAGATGTCACTTTTGAGAAAGATAAGCTATATAGTGCATGTCAAGCCAGAAAACAAGTTGGTAACACACATCCTAAGAAGAGCATGATGAGCACATCCAAGGCATTTGAGTTGATGCACATGGACTTGTTTGGACCAACCACATACACTAGCATTGGTGGAAACAAATATGGATTTGTGATTGTGGATAATTTCACTAGATACACATGGGTATTCTTTCTTGTTGACAAGAGTGATGTGTTTGCAACATTCAAATCATTTGTCAATGGCATTCACAATGAGTTTGAAACAACAATCAAGAAAGTTAGAAGTGACAATGGAAGTGAGTTCAAGAACACTAGAATTGATGAGTTATGTGATGAATTTGGAATTATACATTAATTCTTGACCAAGTATACTCCTCAATCAAATGGGCTAGTTGAAAGAAAGAATAGAACCTTGATTGATATGGCAAGATCAATGTTGAGTGAGTACAATGTGAGTCATTCATTTTGGGCCGAAGCAATCAATATGGCTTGCTACTATAGCAGCCGACTCTATTGTCACCCCATGATGGAGAAAATACCTTATGAGCTATTGAATGGAAGAAAGCCCAACATAGCATACTTCCGGGTTTTTGGTTGTAAATGCTATATATTGAAGAAAGGCACTAGATTGAGCAAGTTTGAAAAGAAATGTGATGAAGGTTTCTTGCTTGGTTACTCCACTACTAGCAAGGCTTATAGAATTTAGAATTTGGATAGTGGTACTCTTGAGGAGGTTCATGATGTGGAATTTGATGAAACAAATGGTTCCCAAGAGGAAGATGAGAATCTGGATGATGTAAGAGGCACTCAATTGGTCAATGTAATGAAGAACATGGACATTGGTGAGTTAAGGCCTAGAAAGGTGATTGATGTTGAAGATGACAAGAATCAAGTGCTCTCTAACCCACATGTGCAAGCTAGTGGTTCTCATGATCAAATCCAAGCAAGCACTAGTAATGGCAATGTGCAAGCTCAACAAATGGCTAGTTCATCATCTCAACCAAGTGATCAATCTAATGCAAGCAATCAAGTGCAAGTGCTTCAACCAACTAATGTTGCAAGAGATCATCCATTGGACACTATCATTGGTGATATTTCAAGAGGTGTGCAAATAAGATCAAGATTGGCTTTATTTTGTGAGCATTTCTCATTTGTGTCATCCATTGAACCTAAGAAGATAGATGAAGCTTTGAGGGATGTTGATTGGATCAATGCTATGCATGAAGAGCTAAACAACTTCACAAGAAACCAAGTATGGGATTTAGTTGAGAGGCCTAAGGATCATAATGTGATTGGAACCGAGTGGGTCTTTCGGAACAAGCAAGATCAAGATGGGATAGTAATAAGGAACAAAGCAAGATTAGTGGCTCAAGGTTATACTCAAGTTGAAGGTCTTAACTTTGGAGAAATATATGCCCTGGTTGCAAGATTGGAAGCAATTAGGGTCTTGCTAGCTTATGCTTATGCCTACAATATCAAGTTGTATCAAATGGATGTGAAAAGTGTATTTCTCAATGGGTACATCAATGAGCTTGTGTATGTTGAGCAACCTCCCTATTTTGAAGATGAGAAGAAACCCAACCATGTCTACAAGTTGAGAAAGGCTTTGTATGGATTGAAACAAGCACCTAGAGCATGGTATGAGAGATTGAGGGATTTTCTACTCTCTAAGGGATTCAAGATGGGAAAGGTTGACACCACTCTCTTCACCAAGAAGCTTGAGAATGATTTGTTTGTAATGCAAATCTATGTTGATGATATCATCTTTGGATCAACAAATCAAGAATTTTGTGAGGAGTTTGGCAAGATGATGGCAAGTGAGTTTGAGATGTCTATGATTGAAGAGCTTAGTTACTTCCTTGGTCTTCAAATCAAGCAAATGAAGAATGATATATTTATGAGTCAAGGCAAGTATATCAAGGACATGCTCAAAAAGTTTGAAATGGATGAGAGTAAAGCTATTAGTACACCAATGGGGACAAGTGGAAGCTTGGATAGTGATGCTAGTGGCAACATGGTGGATCAAAAAATGTATCAGTCTATGATTGGAAGTCTACTCTATGTGACCGCATCAAGACCGGATGTGATGTTTAGTGTATGCATGTGTGCTAGATTTCAAGCCTCATCAAGAGAAAGTCATTTGAAGGCAACAAAGAGAATATTGATGTACTTGAAGCATACACAACATGTTGGATTATGGTATCCCAAAGGAGCAAGATTTGAGTTGATTGGATATTCGGATTCTGATTATGCGAGATGCAAAGTTGAGAGAAAGAGCACATCGGGCACATGTCAACTATTGGAAAGATCACTTGTATCTTGGTCATCAAAAAAGCAAAATATTGTAGCACTTTCAACCACTGAAGCGGAGTACATTTCGGCCGGTAGTTGTTGTGCTCAATTACTTTGGATGAAGGCTACCTTGAGTGACTTTGGAATTAGATTCAAGCAAGTGCCATTGCTATGTGACAATGAAAGTGCCATAAAACTCATCAACAACCCGGTTCAACACTCAAGAACAAAGCATATAGATGTCCGTCATCACTTCATAAGAGATCACCAACAAAAAGGGGACATTTGTATAGAGAGTGTGGGCACCAAAGATCAACTTGCCGACATATTCACCAAGCCACTTGATGAGAAGAGGTTTTGCAAGCTAAGGAATAAATTGAACATACTTGACTTCTCCAATATGTGTTGATGCACCCTCACTATATGACATGCCTCTCCTTCGAGCAAAGCAAGGTAAAGTTGATTGACATGTCATCCATCCATTGCTAAGGACATGATTAGAGCATCTAGACATATTTCACATTTAAATAGGCTCATTCATGAAAAACAAATGAATTTGATGCTTATATGGTACCACTATTGCTTGTATGATTGAAATGATCTAGTGGTAGCATATGACATGTTTGTGGGCTTGTAAACCTAGTGTTTGATTTAGAAAATGAGCTATAAGTGTTTAACTCAACATGGTACAAGATAACCCTTATTTGGAGATGTGAAGAAGCTTGTCCTTGGATCAAACCGAGTTAAATATCTTTTACAAGTAATCTAGATTGAACCAAATTGGGAAAATGATTCTCATTTCACATGATTTCACCCCAACATATCTATGATTTGAGGCCACCTTTTGTGCAAATTGTTGACATTAATAATCCTACCCTATCTATACTTTAAGCCTTTGTGGTCATTGATGACAAAGGGGGAGAAATAGTATACAAAGATAGTAAAACAAAGGGGGAGAGATAATATATGACAAAAGAAGGGGATCAATTAAAATTTTGAGCATATAAATAGGGGGAGCAAGCTTATAAACTTGTATGGTGCATTTGAATGTGCATTGCATATGTTTGCTTGCATGGCATAAGTTTTAATTTCAAATATCCATGCTTGTGTGGTGTATGCTAGTTGTAGGTTTGAATGTTGAAATGAAAAACTAGCATGCATAGGCTAAGTAACTAGACTTATGTTCATTCTATGGAAACTAGACCTTTGTATGTAATGTTGATCTCACGGGGTATTCTAGTTCTGGTATATGTCTAGTTACTAATGATGCAAAGGATGGTATATTGGTGCACTTCGATTGGTATCACACTTCAAAGGTCCATCTCTTATACCTTAGCATCATTTGGTAGAAATTGTCTCCTATATTTCCTATCTAATCATATGTGCAAAGCCTTAATCTAAACTCTTAGCACATATGTAGGGGGAGCAATTGCTATCATAAGGAGTTCATGAAACTTGTCCATATCCTTTACACATGGTAAATATGCTTGGGCAAGCAACATGGATTCAATTGAACTTTAATTCATATCTTTGTATAAGGGTTGTCATCAATTACCAAAAAGGGGGAGATTGAAAGCTCTAGTTTGGTTTTGGTTAATTGATGAAACTCTAAGTGCTAACCTAGTTTATCAAGATGATTATGAGATAGGTAGCACTACTCCAAGTGATGAAGCAATGGCGAAGATCATGACAATGGTGATGGCATGGTGATGGTCAAATGCTTAAACTTGAAAAAGAAGAAAGAGAAAAACAAAAGGCTCAAGGCAAAGGTATAAAATGTAGGAGCCATTTTGTTTTAGTGATCAAGACACTTAGTGAGTGTGATCACATTTAGGATAGATAGTCGTACTATTAAGAGGAGTGAAACTAGTATCGAAATGTGGTTATCAAAGTGCCACTAGATGCTCTAATTCAATACATATGTATTTAGGATCTAGTGGAGTGCTAACACCCTTGAAAATGTTTGTGAAAATATGCTAACACATGTGCACATGGTGATACACTTGGTGGTTGGCACATTTGAGCAAGGGTGAAAAAGGTAGAGTCGAAGAGGAGGTAGTCGCGCTAGTTATAGAGTGACCGGACGTGTCCGGTATGATGACCGAACACGTCCGGTATTCGGCGGCAGACTCAGCGACCGGACGCGTTCGATCGCCACACCGGACACGTCCGGTATGACTTAGAAAAATAGTTCCGCAGTGAAGTTGATCGGACGCTGGCAGCGTTCGGTCCAGTGTGACCGGACGCGTCCGGTCGTCCATGGGTGCTTACTGTACTCGACCGGATGCTGAGGCTCAGCGTCCGGTCAGTCTCTACCTGACACGTCCGGTCGGCCCTGGTGGCTTTCTGGACTCGACCGGACTCGACGGTGGAGTGTCCGGTCAAATTGAGTGTGAGCGTCCGGTCATCGACAGTATGCGTGGCAACGGCTATGATGATTTGAACCAGACACGTGGCAGTCTGGGGCTACTAGACATGTCTGGTATGCCGACCGGACGCATCCGGTATTCATGATCGGAGCGTTCGGTGCTGCGTCCGGTCAGTTGGACTGCAGCATCCGGTCGGCCCGCGATTTGCCCAGTGAAGGGGTATAACGGCTTTATTTGATGGGGGCTCTATTTATAGCCCCATAGCCAGCTCAAGGGACAACTCTTGCACATTTTCATTAACATAGTAACCTTGTGAGCTTAGCCAAAGTCCTCCCACTCATCTCCATCATTGATCCATCATCATTGTGAGATTGGGAGAGAATCCAAGTGCATTGCTTGAGTGATTGCATCTAGTGGCACTTGGTATTCGTGTTGCGCTGTGGATTTCGCTTGTTTCTCTTGGTGGTTGCCACCACCTAGACGGCTCGGTGCAGCGGTGGAGGATCGGCACGAGTTGGTGATTGTTCGTGGCCGTCTCTGGTGATTGTGAGGGGAGTTGTATCTTCCACGACGGAGCACCGAAAGGTAACTCTAGTAAATTGCTCGTGTCATTGAGTTACCTCACTTGTGGGTTGGTTCTTGTGGTGTCCTATCGTGTGGACAAGGTTTGTGAAACACCTCTTAGCCGCTGAACCACCAAGTGTTGGTCGACACAACGGGGACGTAGAGTGTTGGCAAGCACGTAAACCTTGGGAGAAAATCGATTGTCTCTTGTCTTTGGCATTCTCCCGGTGATTGGCTATATATTCATCTTGTGATTGGTTCATCCCCTACACGTCGATATAATCACCCTACTCACTTATTTACATTCTTGCAAACTAGTTGATACAAGCTCTTTAGTGTAATTAGAATTGAGAGCTTGCTTTACTATTTACTTTCATCTAGTTGAGCTCTTTAGAGTAGTAAGATTGAGAGCTCTTAGTAAGTAGTTACATAGCAAGTTTGGGTGCCTAAGTAATCATTACAACTAGAATTATTGGATAGGTGGCTTGCAACCCTTGTAGAGCTAGAGCAAGTTTGTATTACGCTATTTGTCATACTAATCAAATTGCTGTAGTTGATTTGTAGATTTTTAAATAGGCTATTCACCCCCCTCCCTCTAGCCATATTAGGACCTTTCAACCGGTCCTTTAGAGACCAGCGTCCGGTCACTTACAGTGACCACGTTCACCTAAGTTTAGGGTGCCGGTGGCACCGTTGGACTATCCCACTCTACGGGCGGACACTCCGCTGGTGAAGTTTCTAACCCTTGCTCAAATGTGCCAACCATCAAGTGTATCACCTTGTGCACATGTGTTAGCATATTTTCACAAACATTTTCAAGGGTGTTAGCACTCCACTAGATCCTAAATGCATATGCAATGAATTAGAGCATCTAGTAACACTTTGATAGCCGCATTTCGATACAAGTTTCACCCCTCTTAATAGTACGATTATCGAACCTTAATGTGATCACACTCGCTAAGCGTCTAGATCACCAAAACAAAATAGCTCCTACCATTTATACCTTTGCCTTAAGCCTTTTGTTTTTTCTCTTTTTTTCTTTTCAAGTCCAAGCACTTGATCATCACCATGGCATCACCATCATCATGTCATGATCTTCATTTGCTTCACCACTTGGAATGTGCTACCTATCTCATGATCACTTGATAAACTAGGTTAGCACTTAGGGTTTCATCAATTCACCAAAACCAAACTAGAGCTTTCACTTAGGAAAGTCCCAATACAATATACTGCGGGCATGTTCAGATGTGTTGTTCTTCTCGAAGTAGGTTGTAAGCATCGACCTTTCAACACTTGGATGATTAAGCACTCGTCGAACACCCTCACGCTGGTGAAATGACACCATGTGCATGGCAGGAAGATGGGGCTGCAAAGACAACACCGAAGGGGACCTATCACTTATATCAAAACCATATATCATCCATAAGGCTTCTAGTGGAGTTACCCATCTAGCATCCCTATACTGTTTGATCTCATTGATGTTTCCTTCATTGTCCTCCTTGTCAACCTCTCTCATAGCCACAGACATGTGGTCATGACCCTTGTAAATGTACTTAAACAAATACTTGACGGCCTTGATGCTCCCACATGCCTCAACATTGATGTGGCAATTGAACAGACATAGGAGGTATGAGTTGTAAGGCACGACCCATTTGTTGTCAAGGTCATGCCCATGAACTTTTTCTTTTCTACCATCGTCACGCCGTCTATAAACTGAGTATGAATCCTTGCCCTATAATGTGGCATCACAGAAAGGTCGCGGGTAACGGTTCTTGCATGATTCATGGCCCTTTGTGCATGGGCAATTGCGATTAAGTACTCCACAAGGGCCATGCATCATATGCTTTGTAACCATTTTATACAAGTTCGGATACTTCTTGTTTGGGAGCTCGACTAAGATGAGAAGGTCATACTGCTCTGGGCACATGATTTTGTAGCGTCCCTCCATGATTAGCAAAAAATGTGCGTGTGGTAGACCTCTCTTCTAGAACTCCACAACATACACATGTGCATGAATCTTTCCAAGGATATCCTTTTTTATCAACATGTGCTTAAGCTCTTCCAGTTTTGCCCTAAAGACCCAATCAATAAGATCTGGATGATCCTGTGGTGTTTGTCCAGGGTACAACTCACGCGTGATCTCATCCCACTTTGGATTACATGTCATATTCAGGAAGATGTCTGGTTTTCCAAACCTCTGCACTAGTGCCATGGCATCCAAGTACCTATGCCTTATGTCCCTTGGGCCTCCGATAAATGACAAAGGCATCACCGCTCGCTTTCCAATAGCTTCTGATCTACCCTCACCGGCATGCAGGCTATCAACCAATCCTTGGTAGAGGTCAGCCCTAATCTCCTTTTGATGATTGCGTATGTAATCCAATCGAGAACTCTCAATTTTGATGTACGTGTCAACCACAAATTGTTGGAAAAGACGCTGGCCCTAAAGTATGGGATTAAAGATTCCTGGCCATATCTGGAACTTGCAGCAGTAGTAGTCACGCATAGAAACACATAAATTTCTCAGAGAGTCTACAAAAAAACTATGGTATTAGAGGTGTTTCTAGGATAACGGTTTGGTATACATGAAAAGTACAAAAAAAGTTAAACAAACATGTTTCTTCTTCTTCTGTACCACTATGAGCCTTACGTAGGGCACGAGCCATGTTGACATCCTCCATGGTAACACCTTTCTTTGGGATATCCATATGCAATCCAAGCTCACCACTAGGGAAGAAGAGTGGGTATAAAAGAGCATCATAGCATCCATGATATGATCGGATGCCATGCCTACTCCTATCTTTCCCATGTAAGACAACACTATTCTAAAATTGACCAAGGAGTTCACTACCCTCGATCCAAACAGCAGCCACCTCCAAAGCCATCGACACGTTGTATGTCCTTTGGTCCAATCGTTGATCAAGGTTAAGTGTGAGACGATAGTCCTCAAGATGTCTAGCTTGCCCCATACTCCTTAAATGTTTTGAGTACGGGTTGTCATGAAGGATGGCCACCAATCTCTCTATAACTTCTTTATCTTTTTGGTACTTCTCTTCCTTACACCTTCGATATCGGTGCTCAAGGCTCAGATCATCATCATAGAAGTAAAGCTCAAGATGTCTGGGCTCCTTACCATCTTCTCTCCCAAATGACCTTGTGTTGTGATAGATCATGCCATGTGCATGGAAGGTATAAATGCCACTGTTTCTGATGTTAGCAGTAGCACTGTCAAGGCGACAACAGAGGGAAGTGAAAAAGAAGTGGCCATTGAAAAACCTAATATTGTTACGAAAGTGCCTAGCGTCCGTGTCGGAGCTCGTCCAAAGCCTCATGAGCTGGTCTAGTATGACTAGCGCATTCAGCTTGACCTTTTCGCTGCGGCAACAGAACCCAAGAGGTTCTTTTGGAAACCTCTTCGCACCGCAGTGGTGGCAATCTGGGACAGGTTTTAGCATGTGTGTCTCCCTAGGCATGTTTCTATACACCTTTTCGAACGGGTCAGGTACTTCAGGGTTAGAAGCCGTGTCTTCCTCAGGAGTATCACTTTGGACAACGTTGTCTGATTCCTCTATTGAAATGACATTTGAACATAAAAATAAAAGGTTAGATAAAGGAGTGGATGTTTATGAAGGTAGTCGGTATATGGTACAAATACCTTGTCCAGCAAACAGGTATCCCTCGTCCTCTTCCTCATCATCTTTGAATATATCGCCCTCATCATCGTCTGTGATCGGCACAGTGCCATGACATATTATAGCTTGGGTAACAATAAAGGAAAGCAAATACTATAAAGAATGTTAAAAGTAGTGCAAATTACCGATGTCATCAAATAATGGTTGTGCAGGTGTAGCTGATGCATTTTGATTGCTTGGTCCAGCACTTTCTGTCAATCACATAATGGACATGGTTGAGATAGAAATAAACTTGTTTCACGTCAAGGAACGAGGGTAGGGAGACCTCGTTACTTACCGTTGTCGGTCACGGTTGACCGAGGTAAGGGCGTATTTTCATCCACGTGGTCTCTAGTCATGCATTCATCATCATTGTTAGCCAGTCCTATGTTCCGACCGATGCGGCTCTCAAACACAGTGTTACGGTGGGCTAACAATGCATGTTTTTGCCCAGATGGAACATTTTGTCTATGTGTCATATGGGCCGATAGTATATCACCGCATACATCATCATCATCATTTGTCTCCTCAGTAGCTTCTAGGAAGCGAATAGGTGTTGCCCTAGATTCTAGGATAGCCCAGTCGTTGGGGCTTATTGTGGGTCCATGAGGCCCAGATGAGTTTGCAGTTGGCCACTCCATCGTTGGATTAAAGAGTGGATTCTCCATCGCGATGGACTCACTATTTAGGGTGTGTTTCTTCACCTCCCTGGAGCGTTTTTTAGCCGCTTTCATTGCCTCTTTGCGAGATGGAGCTTGATTGTAAAGCCTTTGTCGCTTGCGCCTTTGGCCCCGTTGCTCAGGTGTCTTGTTTGCATGTTGCATCCTACACCTTGCTTGTTAACTCTCTCTTACGTGAAGCATCAGTGCATTGTGACTGCATTTCCTAATTAACTATGTTACGAGCAATAATTACATCATCACCTACATAATTGTGTTTTAGTTAAAATAGTAGCGAGACAAACAGTACACACCAAATATCCGTCAAAGATCCTCTCGATTGTATATAAACCTACAGATAGATTTACTACACACAAAAATGTAGGTGTCGATTCCATATTAACAACAGTTTAATTACCCGACAACCGTTTGGATATAAGTATATCATCAATATTGTTTGCATGGAGTGAATCATTCCTATGCAACCAATCATTTGTTTCATTAGGATCCATGTTTTCCTTGTTTGATGCATCCTGACCATCTACCAATTGTGTCACAGCACATACGAGAAACATCAATAGTAATATATATATTATTATTCACCAACATTTATACTATACAACCATTGTTAGTTTCAATGCGTAGTTGTTGCTCCTTTCTTCTTTTATATGCTTCTCGATGTTTTTTTTGTCCCTTTTCTCTTGAGACATTGCATGCCATCAAGCCTTATCCCTTTCTCTCGTGCGTTGTGTAACATCGCTTCCTGCAGTGTTACGTCCATATACTATTGATTATCATTTATATAATATAAACAATATGTTGAATTGAATATAATAATTTCCCTTCTATTTTGGTTACCTCCATTAGTAGTGTTAGTCTTGTCATCCAATGGTGCACGAGATGCACTGTTTTCAATTGAAATAACCCACAATTGCCTGTAGTCTACCTGTTCCTTCGGAAAACATAGAGACCATCAGACCACACCCATATGAGCTTCATGCCAATTCAGGACCAACACACGTGTTCTATTCTATCTTCGCCATCAAACAAAAACTCCAGAGTTACTGATGCATTCAGGTACTATTTTTGTCCAGTTGCTTATTCTCAAATTCTCATACCCAAGCAATCATTTGGAGGAAGGGAAAAAGAAATACAATGACAAACAGCCAAGCACGCATAGATCCTTGACTAAATATCTCAATCATCTGATGGTTGGCTAAAGAATTTGTTATTTGCCATAGGGTATACCAGCAATATGGCAGGACCTGCTATGCATAGTCTAAAATTATGACATGGTAATGCAGGTTGAGGGACAGTTCCCAAAAGAACAAATTCAAGGAGATATGCTTCCACAGAGAATTTGTACTGAGCCGGAGGGCATGCCAGCAAATATGGATGGACCTGCTATCCAGAGTCTAAAATAATGATATGGTAATGCAAGTAACAAATGCATCTTGGGGGATTTTATAGCATCATAACAAACATGCTAGTGAACAGGATATAGTTAATCGCTCCATCAGATATGTTTCAGTCAAGCAAAGTACAGGTTCCATGTACGCCCAACTTTGGATACAGAAAAAAAACTTAAGGAAGCAGCAGATAAATATAAATGTCCTATATAGCATATTAAGTTTATCAACTGAAATGGATACACACATGCAAGCGAACGCACAAGTTGAGGAGAAATCGACACACAAGCAGCTATGAGAGGTAGATGCAGCAGTGGTGATGTATCGAACCATCGAATAAATCAAAAGTCTGACCATTTCAATGCCATCGAGCACAGAATAATCAGCACAAGCAAGTGTCACAGATAACACATATGAAACTGATTCTAGAGAAAATAGATTCGGAGATACTTGAGATACCTGAGGTATGAATCAGCTTCTTTGTTTCTTCTCGTTCTTAACTTCTTGTTTCTGTGCAAAGAAATGAAACTGTTTCTGAGTTTGCTTGTGTAGGTTTCCCAGAGCTTGCATGAAGGTTCCAAGGTTCAAAGCATGTCTACTGTGTCAAACAAGAACACATATTCCTATCAAAATAATGTGAAAGTTTTTTTCACTCGTTCTTGAAGCAAATTCGGAGTTCTCAGGGATACTCTATGACAGGAAAGGAGAATCACCTTAACCATTAGGCTGCACCCTGCAGACATATTTCTGCAAGAAAATTTTCTAAACACTTGACCACAATGACATATATATGAACTTTGGAGCTTGTGGCACAGATTAAAAAAAACTCTAATATTCTCTGTAGCCACTCTTATAAAGTAAAACCAAAAGGCATTCTAAGAGGCATCACATGTATCCTTTAGTTGCAGTAGATGGGAATTCTGAGTTTGCTTGTTTAGGTTCAGAGGTTGCAGAAAGGTTCCAAGGTTCAGTGTAGGGTCAGCTAATTGAAGCAATTGAAAAAACAATTACGGCAGAAGCAATTGAAAAACTGAGTAAAATAATCAGAAAGTATTTTCAGGGAAACCTTTGTAGCAAAAAAGCAGATAATGCTCTAGACACTTTGAGGCTGTACAGTTTTTTTTTTTTTTTTTTTCTGAAGGCACTAAGCAAACAGGCTCCCAGACTTGAAAGGACAATAAGCAAAATGAATTTTGAATGGTTCTGCTACTATTCTAGACAGAAAGCAAGCGTACGTGATTGTGCATGCAGGCAGACTGCCGGATAGTGTACAGTACATGAAAAACTAAAGCTATCCGGCCTATTGCTTATGTGGCAAAACAGAGGTCACAAGTGCTTGCTTCTTTGTGGCCTGCTTTGTGCAAGACATGCAAAGTGAAGCAATCTGGGTGGTGAAAGTAATTGGCCCTTGACTGAAAGATCAGTATATATTCAGAGAACTCTGAACAAGCACATGGATAGATAGCAACTAAACATATTCAGAGACCTATTAATAAGCAGTTAAGCACACATATGGATGCCTAAAACATAAATTCGACAAACACGTGCTGGGCACACCATTATTGTTGGATTACCGCTCCAATCTCCAAAGATGCAAAGTGAGACCGTGTCTAGTCATGTGAGAAAAAAACATGGGAGTGCCTCACCTTGAATGGTCTCTTACGTCTCACAGAATATTCCTGTAGCCACCTTCTTAAGGTGGGCAAGTCCTTGAAGACCATGCCCAACTGAATTTCCACACTGCCATCGGCCTCAGGAGCCTCTAGCAGCTCGTCATCTCTTCCTTCTCCATAAGCATGTTGAGAATGACTAAGGTCGCTGAATTCATGAATCAGTGGATCACGACCAGGACATAAGCATCTGATGAGCTCCATTTCTTGTTCGCTCAAAGTTGCAACTGGGCGGTCATCATCAGAATCAACGGCCCTTGTTGTGCCATAAGGCTCCTCATCATCCGCAATATCAACATCTACACTGTTAGAGGCCATAAACCCTGGGTCCACGTTGGTTGATGGAGGAACAGGAGCACAACCATCATTATTAGGATTGTCTCCTACATTTAAAGCACAAATATGGATACCACTGAGACAAAGGAATGGAATGAACAAAGAATAAGGAGAGCCAAAGTATTACTAAATCACTTACTAGGATGATTCCAATTCAAAGGGATCTCCTAAGGGGCACCTACAATATCATCAGTCCCACATTCTGCACGGACACCAGGACATACACCAATCTCATTGGGGGCGGATTGAGCATCGAGCACCACAACCGCATCTTCCACATCCACCTCACGGTTGGGTAACAGAGGCTCATAGGGTGCCGGATTCTCTGGTGCTGGCGACAACCCATGAGAGAGTGAATGAACATTAGGGGCTGAATACCCATGAGGGGTGGGATCATTGGACAACTTCCGCACAACCAAATCCAAACATTGAAACCCATTCTTCATAACAGTTTTGACATATTTGTCCCATTGAGCCTCTGATGCAATTGGGACCAACCGCCTTAAAATTGTCCCTAACCTGCCATGGTGAAGTACTCCCTCAACTAAGATGACATCTTCATTTGAATTGCATTTAAGCTCATCACGAGCCCTACCAAACAACTCACAAAACAATGACCGATCATCGAATATCATTGGCACCCTTTGCATTCCAACAAAACTGACATTACAAAACTCATCTTCCTACACACTTCCTCCATGATATAGGGTGACTACGTTGTCCATCTAGTTGGTATGCACATCAGCCAAGTTATTACTGGTATATTATTATAAGATAACTAACCATAATATCTAACTACATTTGCTAACTAAATTACCTAACTATCGACCTAAACAAATAAGTATCTAACTGTCTAACTATCTCTATAACAAGATAAGAGATTTGGTAACTACACTTACTAACTAGCTAACTAAATCAATAGGTAACTAACTCCCTAATTATGTCTCTAACAATCTAATCTAACTAAATAAGCTACATACATATATTCCTAAGTATATAATATAACTAAATAAATAAGCATCTAACTTTCAACCTATGTAATTAAATTTGCTAAATATTCTAAAAAATTACTAACTAAATTATCTAAAGTACATTAACTAATTTAAGTTAATAAAAAAATTACCTGGATGGGCTGCTCGCGCACGGCCTGGAGGGGCAAGGGGCGCAGGGCCTGGAGCCCAGCCGGCTGGTGGGAACTCCGGCGAGCGGTGGTAGGCCGCCCTCACCGCCGGACAGAGATGAGGAGGAGGGAAGGGGCGACGAGGGCGGCCGGGCTTCGCACGGCGACGGGGCGCGGCGGCGGCCTGCTGCGGGCAGTTGCGTGGGGGCGCGGGAGCCGGGAAAGAGGGGGCGCAGGGACCGGACGGACGACGGTGGCCTGCTGCCGGCGCAGGAGGCGCGGTCGACGACGGCGTGGACAGGGCGTAGACGGCGGCGGTGAGAGGCAGAGACAGAGCGCGCGAGAGAGAGAGCTGCGGCCGCGGGTTTTGAAATAATGCTCGGCGCCAGAATACATGGCGCCGAGCTCGACGCCGAGATACCGGCCACGTGAACGCTACCTAGGCTGGCCTGTTGTGCTTAGACAGGCACCTCGGCGCCATGAGTCCTGGCGCCGACCCCCAGGGTCCAAAGATGAGTTTAAGTCTCCCAGAGGGCCAAACGTAAATTTTCTTAAAAAAAAGGGCCAAATTGTAAAAAAATTGGGAAATGCCATCCTGTTTTTAGAAAAAAAAAGATAACACAAGACTATGAGACATTTTCAAGCGACCATGAAGCCACGAACTGATTCAAGAAATATGTGACATGTTCAAGCAAGTTGCATGGCATCATGATCACTAAATATTCAAGTCACCAAACATCCATGTTCACAGCTCAGTATCTTCTGTCAGCGAACTGAAACTAAAAGTACTCTTGAATCACTTTGACCAAAGCTTCAGGAAGCAACTTCTACCCTCATCAGGTGCCTCATTCAGTTCAAGCACGAGGCATATGTTTGAAAAAATCACAGGATTTTTTAATTGCAGCATATGTGATTGACATTGCAGGATATAAACAATGCTTTCATAACTACATTTTCTTGTCGATGCTGAATTAGAGGAAGGTATAGCACAGAATTTATTGCAAAATAATACAAACTGCCACAAAATAGGCCCTTTTATCAGAACTCATAAGCATAGTTGTTTCCCCGTTGACAAGGTTTAACTTGTATGCATTTGTTATTCTCCTCAACCACAGAGCAATTACTTATACCACATGATCCTAGTGTAGAACTTTCCGATCATGCCTATAACAAAATTATCTGAACTCATATTGAAATCATGAGAATAAACCAGCCAAGGATTACTTTTTGCAAATTATTCTGTAACTTAAGTAGTGGCTGCATAACTTTAAAAAACATCTCTGTAGGTCATGTCTTACACACCAAGTAGCTGAACACATGAAGCAGGGACATGAAGCCATAAGACTAACTGACAAAGAACTTACAAAGCATGTCTCTGGAGTTCTGTACGTCACGGAGAGGTCTTCAGTTATGAAAGAGAGGCAATCAACGGGCTGTCGCGGAATGGATGAGATGCCTCCCTTGTGATTGTACAACAGATCTACAGGTTCACTCTCTAAAGAAAGGAGCTTTTTCAGATATTCTGGCACTGAATGAAGATCAGTTTCGTCAGACTGAATCACGGAACTCGCTGATGTGTGAAAATTCATGTGTAGTTTCATCTCCTCACCTCAGTTTTTTATGTTTGCAGCGGGGAGGAGGAGGCCGGGTGGCGGGGTCAGCGTCGCGGCCGCGGCAGTCAGTCGTCGAAGCGGCCTTGGAGCGTCTGGGTCCTCCTGCTGCCAGCGTTAGCGACTGGAACACGCGTCTTCACCGTCGGCGGAGGGGGCGGCTGGGGCGCGTCAGGGTCCTCCTGCTACCGCGGGCCGCGAAGCTCGCAGCGGCGAGAAGGTCGGCGACGCTCGTGGGGCGGCTGGGGCGCGTTCGCAGCGGGGAGGAGGAGGCGGGGTCGGCGTCACGGTGTCCTCCTGCTGCTGCGGGATGCGAAGCTCGCAGCTCGCGGACGGTTTGGGGCTGGGGCGCGCAGCGGCGAGCAGGTGCCGGCGGCGTGGAGGCGGCACAGCGCAGGTCGAGGAGGCGTCCCGGTGTCGTCGAGGTGGCGACGTAGGTCGGGGAGGCGTCGAGATCTCCGGGCGCTTTTCGGGGCGGCGCGAAGCAGCGCCGGCGGCGTGAAGGCGGCGCGGCGCAGGCCGGGGTCCTCAAGCTATCGGATTTGGCGACGGAGGGAGCGCAGACCATGGGGGAGCGGGCGCGATGGGCAGCGCAGCGGGCTCGGTGGGGGAGGAGCGGGGCGTGGAGAGGACGGGGATGATCGTGGAGGGAATTCTCACGAGCCATTAAAAAAGATCCGCAATTCTACGTGAGCCACCGAAAAATTCAGATGACTTCACGTGCTTTAACTTTTTTTTTTTCAGATTAGGCTCTAACCATATTAAACTGCAGGGGCGAAAATTCAAAAATATCTGAATATATCATTAATTTTTTTAGTATTTTAACGACTTCAAATAGAAAAACTCAAAACTAGAAAGTTGTAGATCTCGTCGAGATCTATAATTTTCATATAAAAATTATCTTCATTTAATACCGTAAAAAAGATATAATTTTTCTAAGATATATTAATCATATTAAATCATGTTTTTTTTGTGAAATTAAATGAAGATAATTTTTATATAAAAAATATAGATCTCGACGAGATCTGCAACTTTCTAGTTTTGAGTTTTTTTCATTTGAAGTTGTTAAGATGCTAAAAAAATTAATAACATATTTAGATCTAAGGGTATTTTTGACTTTTGACACTTATAGTTTGATACCGTTAGAGTCCAATATAACGGCAGTGGCATGGAGAGCAGAAAAAAAAATTAGAGCAATGGTGCTCAAGTCCGCCGAACTTTTTTCAAAGGAATTACAATCTTTTATAATGGCTCGTAAGGAATTTCCCCCTGATTTTGTGCGGGCGACGGTTGTGCGGGCGCAGCGCCAGGAAGGAGAAGAAGGTTTGACGGGGTGATTACGGAGGGGTGAGGCGTTTACGGGGGTGGGGGGCGATTAGTTTAGTGTTGACAATGACTTACGGATTTTTTTTAGTTGTAGAGATCTGGAAAAAGGAGTAGGTGAGGTGGCCCTCAAACGCTGTTCTTGGGCCTGGTCAAAAGCACAGCCTCGTTCCTTTTCTGAAAAGGTCTATTGTGCGGTCGTCCAGATTTTACTCTCTAATCTATAAAATATTTTTTTTTATTTTTAACTTTTAAAAGTTATAGTTTTGATGGTGATTTTACTGATTGGATCGCAACATTAGAGGAGTAAATCAGACTAAGTTAAAAAATCAATAAGGTAAATCGAACTATAAATAGTTTTATACAAAACATAAAAATTCAATAATTTATCCAAATATATATTTTTGTCCGGAAAAATAATGCAATTAAAAATCCTATAGCTTGGCTTAATCTTAGAAATTTTATAGAAAGTTTATTTTAGTTTGTATGAAACTAGGTTTAGATTTTTCTTTTTTTTCTAAATCATACTCTATAATATGGTGCCTAGCTTGAAATTGTTTGAATCTTGATGAAGTCATTTTAGTGCTTATTTGTTAATAAAATCTTGTTATCTATTATAATTACTCAATGTGGATAGTTCGAACTATGTAGAAGCGTTAGTGAATCGTCCTTAAAATCATTGTTATTCCTCCTATACACTATTGATCGAAATTTATTGTTTTTCCACCGTTGCGAAAGGCGTGATCAAAGAATCTTCACCCTGTTCGTATGTTGATTTCAGCCAGCCCAAACCAGACAGCCAACATTGTTTTTCTCTCACAACAAACCACAACATCGTTTTTCTCTCACAACAAACCAGCACCAACTAGCCCAGAAACTAACCATAGATAGATTAATGTATAGGTGTGTAACACAAACAATATAGCTAGAAAAGCTAAAACAACTTATAATTTAAAATGGATATAGTATGATAATATATATTCTAAATTGTAAGAATTTTAACTTTTCTAGATATAACTTGATATAACTTCTATTATACATTTAGATATACACTATGTCTAAATGCACAATGGAAGCAATATATCTAAAAAATTTATAAACATCTAATAATTTGGAATGGAGAGGGGTAGTATATAGAAGTTAAAAAGCTTGACTTTTTAAAGACAAAGGGCAATTTGAATCTGAGTGAGTTGAAGAGATCTAAAGAGGCTTGTGACATTTCGGATCAAGCCACTCATGTCAAGCTCCCAACCAAATATAGCCTTTCCGCCAATAAGTACCGCTTCAGTATCCATGCAATTTGTTTCAACAAGAAAACAAGCTGACTGAATCCTGGTACAGTATACGCAAGTAAACACAAGTGTTTCTAGGAAGCAACAGCTTTAGACATAAATCTCCAGACAAGGGGACAAGTTCGAAGCAAATGGCATCTGCAGCATTACTGAAGCGTTGGCTTAGTCCTTCCTCAGTTCGATGTACTCACGCTTAGTACCGGCTTTGTTAATGACAACAATTTCCAACTTGTCCCCCTGCATATTTTGCATGTTTGTGGATCAGCAGAATGGATATATATCGAAGAGAAACAGGCGCACAATTTTGGCAATGAGCAAATGCAGCTTACAGTGTAGATGTCTCTCTCAGTTGCAGATGCGAACACATCCTTAACTAGATCGATGGCCTCTGACTCCGACAATGGTGTGACAGCATCCTGCGCACATTGAAAAGATTCTTAGGCTATCTGCTGTTATCATTATTTCTAGTCACCATTCACTTACATATGTGAATGCATATTTGATCAAATAGGTGCTCATTGTACAGAACCACTGCAAGAAACACACAGAAGATATAAATGTGCAGGGTTTACCCTGGCAGGGAGTAATAGAGGACTTGGTGATTTTAGTTGATTGTCCAGGACTGGCATGATCAAAGTAGACCCCGTTCCCTGAGCACTGTAACCGGTTCTCTCATAGGAACCTACTGCATCATAGGTGAAAACACACCCTTTCCCTGTGCAAGTACACAACATATTTTTTTGAGTGTTCATCAAACAAGAAATGTGAGAAAGTAAAGCAACAAATCTTACCCTCGCTGTCAAGCCCACCGAGCACATTGAAGGCGTAATATGGGAAGAAGCGCTTGTAGTACAGGGTATTGGAGAGGAGCTGTGCCATGGCGGGGCAGCTCATCCTTTTATTATGCTGGTGTTGGTATAGCTATATACAAACAAATAAAAGACAATATCGCATCAGTGCTGGTGCAGTTTATGGCGCTTGATATAAAAGAATCGCTTGATATCAACAAAAAGGATGATAGAATGAACATATAAAACAATTTAGACGCTGATAGGAGTTTTAGTTGTTAATTTTACCAATTCTCTAGCAGCTAGGTTCTTGTGCAGAGCCTTAATATCACCTTGAAAGCCAGAAGATGCTAGTACACATTTGTCAGCCCTACACACATAAAGAGAGAATCTTTATTCTTAGGCACTCAGAAGGGAAATCACAACCTAAAAAATACATAACACAGGAATCAAGGTTACAAGCGTCTATGTCACTGTAACCCACTAGCTGCATGTCAGGAGAATGGACGTCATGAGGTAAGCATAGATGCAATCACACCCCCAACAAACCATTTGGCGGTCCTAACCTCACCCCTTCTCTTGTTTTCTTCGCCACCTTTGGGCTCATCGGTCCGCTACGCGTTTAACTGCACACATATGGCCTATACAGTGTACCAGGGCTCTGCTTCATGCTTAAGAGCGCCTAGGGAAGCATCAACAACAACAACAACAACAAAGCCTTTAAGTCCCAAACAAGTTGGGGTAGGCTAGAGTTGAAACCCAGCAGAAGCAATCAAGGTTCAGGCACGTGAATAGCTGTCTTCCAAGCACTCCTATCTAAGGCTAAGTCTTTGGGTATATTCCATCCTTTCAAGTCTCCTTTTATTGGCATCTAATGACTTTTTTTTTTTTTGCAAACACTGACAAAAATGGTGCTCCCACCATTCCAAATTGCAGATATTTCTGGCTTTTCTACATACGTAGCTTTTACTATGTATCTAGAGAAAATGTATATCTAGGTGCATAGCAAAAGCTATGTACCTAGAAAAGCCAAAATGACTTACAATTTGGAATGGAGGGAGTAGATGATAACCATCTTTCTCATAAAGTACAGAATAATCAAAGAAAGCTTAGCAACCTCAACGCAATAGTGACAATACTGGTGAACAAAACAGAATTGAGTTAGACTATATGCACCACTGACTTTCATTAAGGTTTTTGTTGTGCGTCTATGGGCATTCAAGCAAAGGACAAACAAGTTTGCAGAGCAAAAACCTTTAAATTGAAAAGTATTGGGTTATAATCAACAATAGCCATCAGACGCTCTTCCACACCACAAAGTTTTAGCAAAAGAGGCTAACCCTAAAACTGAGCATACAAACAAAGATCCCAAACATCTTTAGATTGATCGTTCGTAAGCCATATGTATATCAGTAGCAATACAAACCAGTATGTAGGTGTACATTTAACATTATCCAACAACACTGACAAAATAAGCGTGGTACATCAAACCAAAGCCTGCCAAAAACAAATTATACGCAAATAGGACAACTGAACTGCATTTTATGAACAACTGAACTGCATCTTATGAACAAATGTTAACAAAAAGACTGTTTGAAGAGGTGACAGCGAGGCTCACTGTGAACCATTTTTTCCACAACAGGGCACGCCCGAATTTCATTACCACTAATTAAGCATATCAATACCATATGTTGTGGGCCCAAGAGAATTCTATATACTTAACAGCCACAAAAGCAACGATAAAACAAACCCCCTAGAATGTAGAGGGCTCCATTACTTCTAGAACCAAACAACTTCACTGCCTGGAAACAGCACCAGCAAACCACACAATTGGAAGCTATTCTCATTGTAAATCTTGAGGAGACAAATCGGTCAAATCCAAGCAATTCGACCAATATATAAGTAAACCTAAATGTCAAGCTTACATCTCCCTTCGCTAATGATGTGTTAATGAATTGCTCATCTGCCAAAACCAGAAGTTTGTTTAGCAAGGAATGTCACCTTTCTTATGAAGAAAGCAGCATCTAACATACTGTTCTATGACGATCTAGTCATCTGAATGAAAGAGCAAACACAGGACATAAAGCTAGGACTAGGAAAATGAACCACATGTAACCCAGTAGCAAGCCAGTCAAACATTATCGTTCACAAAGAGCATACTGAATTAACTAGCCATTAACGAAAAACTACCAGGCAAACGGGGAAAAAACTTACAAAATGTAAGATATTTCCCATTAATTTCGGACCCAATCCTCCAAACACCAAACCCTAGCTAAATCCACCAGCGGCAGCACCAAATCCTGCTACGAATCCAGCCCTACCACCCAAATATTTGAGCCCACGCCACACCAAAATCCCACTCGTGTCTCCCAATCCACAAACCCTAAAGCCAAGACGGCCAGATCGAAGCACGTGACTGGGTTCAGGGACTCACAGGTCGCAGATCTTGGAGTGGTCGCGCGTGAGGATGCTGTATCCGACAGATAGGCGGGTGTCCGCCGCGACTACACAGTAATCGGCGCCGGCGATGGCCACGCAGGTCCTGCAGGACCAAACAGACCCTCGTTAGAGAACACATGGATACGGCCAGCAGGCGAGGTGGGAAGGCGGCAGGGAGCCTACCCGCCATTGTTCTCGTAGACCCAGTCGCCGCGCCTCGACATGGCGGTGGTCGGAGTGGGTTCGCTGCGCGGGTTGCTGGTAGTGGAGTCACCGGAGTTGGAAACACGGAACGGAACGCGAAGTGGAGGAGCAGCGGCGCCGCCTTGCATTTTGTTTCTCGAGACTTTTACATGTATCCTATTAAAAAAAGTTTGTAATTACATACAAGTTATTAAAAAAATTAATCGCACATAAGTGCTATCGTTCTGAACTTCTTTACTCTCTAAGCCATTCTATTCATTTTTCTACTTAATGGTGTCAAACAGATAGGTGAAATGACCATTTTACCCTATGGTGGGCTCCGTTTGTCAGCCACGCGCTCGAGCGAGGTGCAGGCGCGCCTCCCACGCCGCCGCGGCCAAGAAGAAGAAGATGGCGGGGAGCTGCAGCGGCGGCACGAGCCCCGACAGCGACGTCGAGGGCCCCAGCGTGTAGGGAGGCGGCCTCATCCCCAACGGCGGTGGCGAGAGCCAGGAGACGGCGTGCGTGGAGCTGCCGCAGCTGGTCCTTGCCGTGGATCTAACGCAGCGCGCGTGGAGGTGACGCGAGGAGGTCCGCCCCGGCCTTCTCGACCCCGGACAACCGGTCCTCGGGCGAGCTCCGCCCCGGACAGTCTGCCTCTGGCGCGGGCGCGGGCGAGCTCCGCCCCGGACAGCCGTCGCGAGCGCGGGTGCGGGGGAGCTCTACCCCGGCCAGCCGCGGGCGCGCGCGGGCGAGCTCCGTCCCGGCCAGCCGCTGCGGGCGAGGGCGCGGGCGAGCTCCGCCGAGGGCACGCGCGGAGCAGAGAGATGAGGTCGAGTTTGAGAGAGATGATAGGGATGAGATAGGTATTATGGACGTTTTGACTAACCAGACCCACTTGTCAGGACTCTCAAACGGTGAAAAACAAACAGAACACCGACAGAATGGCTTGGAGAGCAAAGAAGTTCAGAACGATGGCACTCGTGTACGGTCAATTTTTTTAATGTCTCATATGTAATTACAAACTTTTTTAATGACATATAAAAGCCTCTTTTTTCTTCCACCTTGATCTTTTCTGGGCCGTGGTCCGTGGGCCGAGGTGGTCATCGAATCGATGGGGGCACACGTGCTGCCGTCGCTGTTCATGGCGGCGGCGGCCGTCACAGTGGAAGGCTCGACGACGGACAACATCCAACCGCTGTCCACGCTGAAGATGCAGGCCGCGCAGGTGGCGATGGACTCCGCCGCCGTCATCCACGCCTCCCCCGATGTGCTCGGCAAGGACGTGAGTACACTGTACACGCGCACGCCATGCGCGGTGTTTGACGCGCGAGGCCTCGCTCATCACTGTTCTTCTCCTGTATGTCCGGCATGCAGGGGGAGGACTCAGCATGGGTGACCGTCAACTTCACCGCGCCGGCGCCTTCCGATGGCCACTGGGTCGCGCTCTTCTCGCCTGCCGACTTCGGGTACGTAATACGCTTGTTCTTTCACCTAAAAATCCTGATGGAGTTTAACCATGGTCAGGTCCCACTGACCTTGGCTGATGCCGTATTTGGTGCAGTACATGTTTGCCAACATCTCGCCTAGCTTCATGAGCTCCGGTGGCGGTAACATGAGCTTCCTGGTGATCAACCAGCGGTCCGACTATACGCCTTCGGTCTGTTTTCCGGTGGCAAGGACAACGTGAGCTCACTTCTAGTCACTACAATACAGACATAATACAAGGAAATTGAACACTGCATATTTGAATATGATCTATCTCGGATTGCACCCTTGGAGCGATGAATGTGCTGCTCCTGCTGTTGCTGCTGCTAATTAAATATCTGATACATCTACCCTTTTATTAATTGCAGCCTAAACTCATTGCGGTTTCAAACAAGATCTCCTTCGCGAACCCAAAAGCTCCTGTGTTTCCACGCCTATCTCAAGGCAAAGAATGGAACGAGGTGGGCTTACTTAACGTTAATTAACACACACTCTGTATATGCTACAAACAATTGTATAGCACAACTTTTTTTCTTGTTTGAAAAAAGGTCGTGCACGTAACCACCGTTTTTGGTGATGTGATCGTGTGATTTCCATGCGACGCAGATGACTGTAACATGGACAAGCGGGTACAATATCAACGAAGCGTATCCTTTTGCGGAGTGGAAGATGATGGGAGAGGAGAGCTCGAAACGGACACCTGCTGGAACCCTCACCCATTGGCGGATCAGGGGGGGGGGGGGGGGGGCTAGGGGGCTGCAGCCCCCCTCGTGAGCCTTAATTCCTCGTTAAATTACTGTAGCATCAAGCATAAATCATAACTAAATCTTTATTATCAATCAACATGTCCATTACTTAGCCCCCTCCTTGATCCCATCCTGAATCCGCCACTGCCCTCACCTACACGCGGAGGCACTTGTGTGGTATAATTAAATGCTTTATTCCTTTCAAGATATCGTTTATTCTATTGATCGGAAAAAGTTATCGTTTACTCTGAGTTAATTTTCTCTGATTTTGACTTGAGTCATAGGAAAAAAAAACTTATAACATCTAGAAGTTCAAAATAAATGCACTACCACGATATATTTAATGGAGAACTTAATAGATTTAATTTGATATATTGTAGATGTTACACCGTTAAAAAAAGTTTAACGGAATCGAAATGGAGTGAGTATAAACTTCTCTTTGAAAATGAAATCATTCCATTCAAGTTGTGTGAAAAAATAGTGTCTTGTAAAGATAAAAGGTAAGCAATATTATCAGTAAAAGTAGACTTGCTTATATGCACGTTAATTTACATTCAGATTGAATGCTGGATGGTTTTAAGTGGTGTATGTTTTACTGAGACAAAATGAAAATCTGCAGGTAAACCAGCAAATGCAGAAGGATACAGAGACCCTGGCTTCATCCACACAGCCTTCTTGAAGGACCTGTGGCCGAACAGAGAGTATGGCCAAGCTAAAAGTGCATTCCCTTTAATTTGTTGCGCGTACTACTACATATTAAAGGAGTGGTTTTGGTAGTTGAAACACTGTGCCCGGGGGGCGTTCCGCTGCTCACAATTTCAACCGGACTTCACTGTGTATGGACGAAAAATACTGTTGACGATCCTACAAATTTCTCTATATTCATTCAGGTTGCTTTAAATTCCTCCTAGTAAATAGGGCCATGCGTATTCGTATCATATTGAGCACGAGCTACCAGACGGAACTGTGGTGTGGGGCAAGTCGTCCACCTTCCGTGCGTCGCCTTTCCCTGGCCAGGACTCGCTGCAGCGCGTCGTGGTCTTCGGTGACATGGGACTCATAGGGGTTCTGACCAAACTTTTGCAGATTTTTACTTAGTGCATGTTTGGTTCGTCTAGTAGCTACTAAATTTAGTAGTTTTTAGTCATTTTAGTAACTTTTTAACCAAACGTTATGACTAAAAGCTACTAAAAGAGCTTTAGTCCTCTCTGGTAACTCTGGAGTTACTAAAAGTGACTAAACTGCTTAGTAGATACTAAAGTTTAGTAGCTCGAACCAAACACCCCTAAGTGACAATACAACACAACAGGTGTACGTACAGTAGATGACAATGCATACACATTTTTACTTGGCAGGGGCAAAGAGACGGGACTAGTGAACTCGCCGGCTTCCAACCCGGTGCGCAGGTGACCACCGACCGGCTGATCAAGGACCTGCCCAACTACGACGCCGTCTTCCACATTGACCAGTCGCCCCTGAAGCTAAACGGCGTTTATTTGTGCACCGTGTGCAGCGGCAACCACGAGAGAACTTACCATGACACGGGGGGCTTCTACAACGGCAACGACTCCCACGGCGAGTGCGGGGTGCCGGCGGAGACCTACTTCTACGTGCCGGCGGAGAACCGGAGCAAGTTCTGGTAAGCGGCGGACCACGGCATGTTCCGGTGCTGCGTCGGCGACACGGAGCACGACTGGCGGCCGGGGTCGGAACAGCACGCGTTCCTGGACCGGTGCTTCGCGTCGGCGGACCGGAGGCACCAGCCGTGGCTGGTGTTCGCGGCGCACCGCCCGCTGGGCTACGCCTCCAACGACTACTACGACACGGAGGGGTCCTTCTCGGAGCCCATGGGGCGGACCCAGCAGGGCCTGTGGCAGAAGCACCGCGTCGACCTCGCCATCTACGGCCACGTCCACAACTACGAGTGCACCTGCCCCGTGTACGAGAACACGTGCATGGACGACGGGGACGGCAGCAAGAAGGACAAGAGCAGCTACTCGGGCACCATGGGCGGGACCATCCACGTCGCGGCCGGCACGGGCGGCACCAGGCTGCGGGACTACTCCGCGGGGCCGCTGCCGCAGTGGAGCGTGGTCCGGGACAAGAGCTTCGGCTACGTGAAGCTCACGGCGACGTAGAAGTTTATAAATCAAGATATCTTATGTTTAATCAAGTTTATAAGGAAAATTATTAATATTAGAGTAACTCCAACATATATGCTCCACTAGGCTATATTTAGATTTGAGTAAATTACACGGCCGGTTCTCAAAGTATTGGGAGGGTTTCATCTAGGTCTCCAAACTACGAAATCGCATGTTTGGCTCTCTAATGTATTCAAGTGATCTCATCCTCGTCCAAGTTAGACACGAGGAGTGTTAGAAGCTGATGTGGTCGTCCATGTGGACATGATTTGGCGCGCCGTGGAGCTGCTGGCGCACGGAGCCGGAGGAGGACGCCGGCTGTCGACGAAATATGGTCGGCAGTCTACCTAGGGGTATGCCCAAGGCAGTAGATTGTCGGCAGACAGATGCGCAAGCCACAAACAAGATGGTGACGCAAGACAGACACGAGGTTTTATCCAGGTTCGGCCGCCAAGAAGGCGTAATACCTACGTCTTGCATCTGATTGTATTGATGTATGTCAATGAGAGATGTTTTTTAGAGGGGTCCCCTGCCCGCCTTATATAGTCCAGGGGGCAGGGTTACAGATCTAGAAACTAATCCTAGCCAGTTACAATTGTCATAGGTGGCCGAATAAGGATTTCTATTCTAACCGACCAGGATCTTGCTTGATCTCCAAATCTGTCTTGACTCCTTGCGCGGGACTCCGAACAGGTTGGCCGGGTCGCGCGTCGTCTTTTAGTGGACCGGACCTCCTGATCCAGGCCGGCCCAAGCCTAGCCGTAAGGGTATAGGGGTTAATACCCCCATAGCTAGTCTCCGAGCACTATGTATTATGCTGCGACACGCCGTTCGATCTCCTTCGACTAATGCGATCCGTCTTCATGTCATCTCCAACTGATTGAAACATTGACCGATCAAATGCGTCAGCATTCTGATCAGAACAGAGAGCTGTAGACCACGATTATAACCGAAGATTTCGGTTGTCCGAAGAATGCATGGTGCTCTTAAAGAAAAAAGAAAAAGATTTCTTTCCTTATCAAGTGTGCCCACTTGTATTTCTGATAAGAAATGTAAGTGACATTGAACAGTAGTAACTCTGGCAATCAGTCAAAGCGTAGGGGTTGATAAAATAAACACATTCACCGCAAGGTGAAGTGTGCCCATTTAGTCCCCGAGCCTGGTAGTAGGTGACGTAGGCACGTGGTGCTAAGGTCTAAAAAAGAATTTCCACTGAAGCTAAGAATCCAACCGTCGTACAATCTTTACGAGATGCACCGCCAAGTGCATCGTACCGATGTAGTCCCCGAGCTTACTGGAAAGCGTAGTATAAGCCTTGTAGCAAGGTCAAAATAAATGCCTCTCGACTGTATGTGAGTACACATCACATGTAGCCGAGGAGAGCAGTCGCCGAGCAGTGGTCGGAGCAGTCCCCAAGCACAGTAGTGGTCTAGACAGTCCCCGAGCACGGTAGTGGTCGGAACAGTCCTCGAGCACGGTAGTGGTCGGAACAGTCCTCGAGCACGGTAATGGTCTGGGTAGTCCCCGAGCACGATAGTGGTCTGGGCAGTCCCCGAGCACGAAACATGCGGCGAAGAAACAAATGCCACTTGTACTATTATTTGGTGTATTTATTTATCTTCTTACTCTGTCAAGTCCAATCTGACACGTCTGGTCAAAAAAGTAGACGGGTATAGCACGTCATACTGCCTTCTTGTCCTTTAAAGCAAACAGTCACTTGGCACCTGTATGGAGGTGCGTCAGTGTGGGCCCTCTCACACTGGCAACGAAGAGGTGCATATATTGGCATAGATCTCGAGGTTGTGAAAACAACCGTCTACAGCGCATGCGCACGTCTCCCAAGAATATTGGGCAGACGAAACGGCGGAACTCTTGGTTATTTATAAAACAGAACTGGTAAGTTACTTTTTTCCGGTCCCCATTACCATTCGCCGCCGTAGCCTTCTTCTTCCTCTTGCCAACCCTAACACCTCGAAATCATCTCCAATCACCCCCCACCGTATCCACTTCCATCAGTAAGGGCGGATTCATGGCGAAGAGTGACGCCCAGAAGAAAACCAGAGTCATGGCGAAGGAGTGGTGGAAGTCAAGAAGCAATGAGCAGACCATCGAGGACATTGTCATCACCGTTGATTTTTTCTCCATAATTTATTATTTTATACATCATGTATTATCATTCTACATATTTATATTGCAGGAATTTCGAGGTATGCTCGGGGACTTCGTCGCTCGCTTCTTGACCTACGCTCGGGGACTGCCTCGATCACTCTCCGACCACAGCTCGGGGACTTCGTCGCTCGCTCCTTGACCTATGCTCGAGGACTGTCTCGATCACTCTTCGACCACAGCTCGGGGACTTCGTCGCTCACTCCTCGACCTATGCTCGGGGACTGCCTCGACCACTCTCCGACCACGGCTCGAGGACTTTGCGTCTCGACTACATGTGACTGGCAACTCGCATACAGTTGGGATATTCTTTCTCATTTAGACCTTGCTACAAGGCTCATACCTTGCCTTCCAGCAAGCTCGGGGACTACATCGGTATGATGCACCTGCCGGTGCATCTCGTATCGCCTATACGACGATTGGATTCTCAACTTAACTGGGAATTCTTTTTAGACCCTGGCACCACGTGCCTATGTCACCTACTACCAGGCTCGGGGACTAAGTGGGCACACTTCACCTTACGGTGAATGTGCTTGTTTTTCGACCACTACGCCTCTGATGATCAAAGATGCTATGCTTCAAGACGCACTTACATTTCTTTCCAGAAATACAAGTGGGCACACTTCCCAGGACAGAAATCTTTTTCTTTCTTCTTAAGAGCACCATACATTCTTTGGACAACCTACTTCTCTGGCGACAACTGTGGTCGGAGATGTCAAGAACTCAAGACTCACTGTTCGGAGAAGGTTAAAATGGCGTGTCGCATCAGAATACATGTCGCTCGGGGACTAGCTGTGGGGGATATACCCCTAGGTGCCACAAGATGGTACATGGGCCGCACCATCTGAGGTGGCCCGGCCCATAAGATCAAGACGTACACATCAAGATTACAAGTTGTACTAGATATTATAATAGTACTAAATTGGATACTTTACTTGTAACCTTGTCTCTTCGGAGTATATAGGGAGAGACAAGGGTCCCCTAGAGGACAGGTTAATCTGTATACATCTCAATACAATACACCAAAGACACAGGACGTAGGGTATTACGTCGACCAGACGGCCCGAACCTGTCTAAATCGCTGTCTCTGCGCTTTGTGTCACCATCTGGTTCCTGATTACACGCACCGTCTATCGATAATCTACCACCACAGGCACCCCCCTCGGTGGACTGCCAACCATATTTTGTTGACACTGGCACCGAACTAGAAGCTCACGATGGAGGACGTGCGATGCCACGATTGGAGATGTACCCGTTGCCGATCATGGAGCAGAAGATGCAAGGCGAAGACAAAGGTCGTACGTGTGTGTGGAGGACCAGAGGTAGGCGTATGGCTGCTTTACGCGCGCATGGTGCAACTAGGTGTCGAACATGGCTACTACACACACACATGGTGTATGTATGGTGCTTCATGGCGGTGTCATTCATCATTGCTGGCGACGAGAGCACTCATGCAGCACGGCTACGGCAGAGCGACAGCGAGGCGCATCCGCGTGCATGGTAGCGTGGCATGGTGAGGTCATGGCGGCGGCATGCCGTGTTCCAGCATCGTCGTGACAGTGCTACCCTCATGTCCCACTGCGGATGCTTCTACTGCATAGGGTGACCCCGAATCGAGAGAGAGGCAGGGCAGAGCGAGATCAAGGGAGGACGACCACGCGTGAGCTTGCGTCCCGTGGCCATGGTGGCTGTCACGCCGAGATTTGGCCCGAGGGGCCTCTACCTTGGATGAGTAGCGGCACAATCTGATGGAGAGGGTGGAGAAGGCCTTGGCATAGCTGGAGTGGAGGGGAACCGGATAATGGCGAGACGACGATGGTGAATTTGGCGGGCGAAGCTCGTCGGTGTCAATGGTGGGGCTCTGGAACAGGGCAGAGAGGAAGAGCAGCGCAACGCTACTCTCCTCATTCTTGCCCACATGGGGCGAGGTGGCAAGCCATGTGCACACTGCCGTAGACGAGAGCTATCACTCTGCCTCGTGCCCAGGCCGTCGTGGGCATGCACTCGGATATCGCTGCCCCATCGCGCACGACCATTGCTACCATACCACCGCCTCCACTTGCCCGTGCGGATGCTCTGCGCCGCCGTGGCTCACACGCGTAGGCATGGGCAGGCCTCTATCATCCATCAATTGCGCCGCCACCACGTTGCCGCTGTCCGCTGCCTCTGCTGCCGCCATACGCCATGTCCACGCTTAAATCATGTCCACATGGACGACCACATCAGCTTCTAACCCTGCTCGTGTCTATTTTGGACCTGGATAAGATCACTTAAATACATTAGAGAACCAAACATACGATTTCGTAGTTTGAGGACATAGACGAAACCCGTCCAATACATTAAGGACCGGCTGTCCAATTTACTCTTTAGATTTTTACAGCAAAAATAAAGCTCCAACAGACTTGCTATCTAGTTTTCTAAAATGGCAAGTGAGCTATCGCTGAAATTTCGTTAGATATAGAAAGCAAGCCAACACCGCTCCCCATCTGCCAAAATCGGTGGCCACGGTCCTTGCCCATGCGCACGCAATCCTCCCGTGCACAGCAATTTCCTTCCCCCGCGCGCGGTGAACTTTCCTATCATGGGGATCCCAGGCCCAACCGTGGCTTGATTCACAATTGCCTAGCTCGCTTCGCTTGATTTGGCATTTCGTAACTTTGGTCGTCCATCGCCTCCTCCCCTCCCCCGCCCCTGCTGCAGCAGCCGCACCACCGGAGTGTCGGCCGTCCGATGTCGCACTTTCCTCATGGACAAAGTCCGCCGTCTGAGCGCCAGGGAGACCCCAAATGCGTCGCCCTATATTGGCTCCCTATTAGTCAGGAATCAAGCGGATGGGAGCAGCAAGACTCATCGGTGCTGCCTTGGTTGGAAAATGCGGTGCAAGGAGGCCAGCGACGATGAGTCCGTCCACCCAACAGTGCCGCCGCTACTGCATCGAACTCTTTCCTCGACGTGTGCTCCGGTGAGTCTAATTTTTAGTAGGTCTCTCTCAGATGCTGCAGTAGTTTTTGTGTGTGTGTGTGTGTGGTAGAGGATTGCAGATTTGACCAACCAGTGGTTGGCACCATGTGCCCAAGATCCATTGTTCTTTCCCCAATTTTCCATCGCTACTGTGGAAATAGCAGTGGCATCAAGGAACCCCCCACTTACTATAGTAAAGCCATTTACTCTTTGATATCTGAAACATGGATGTACTAGCGGTTACAGACCTTTAGTCTTGAGGTTGAAAGCCATTTGTCATCAGTAATAGCTTAAGCTGAAGTCCGAACACCTCGCACCAAACAAAGTTCAGTCATAGACACTCAATTTTGTGCACTTCATTATAATAGATATTCACAAATGGATATAGAAAAGGGTAGTGTTGGGTTCATAAAACCCGGGGTCCCTCGGGGACTGGCTTCCATGCCAAGGCTCGGCCCAAGAGTCTAAAACGACAGGCCAGAAGGATGGCCCAGTCACCGACAGGAAGGTCTGACCGAAGAGGAACAGCGCCCGCTCATCGACTACTTCGGCCCACCTCTCTGACCGGAGCATTCGCTTGGACTCTAGCCACCTCCGGATGGCCTCTCCGATCGGAAGGCCTGGCCCAAAACACTACTTCCGACTCTGACCCGATGTCTTCGACCCGGGTTCACAGGAACCCTGCTCACCGCTCTTCTCTGACCGGTGCACTCAGAGCCGACTGGAGCCATCCGACCGGGGACGCCCGCTCGGTAAGAACCAGAAGACGTGCGGAGAAAAGCAAGGCAAGGCTCGTAAGTCAAAACCACTGTACCAGGGACCATACCCTACACAAAATAGTACTCTGCAGCCACCCTAACACAAACAATATTGTAGGCGCCGACATCTCCCTCCATAGTATTGTAGGGGCCGCTAAAACTCCCATACGGTAAGGCCCCCCACGTGCCTCTGGGCATCGATAGTGGTATGGGCGCTAGGATTTACCGTACCGGGTAAACATAGCGAGACCCCTCACATGCCTCTAGGCATCAAACAGTATTTGTAGGTACCGATGTCTACCATCCCTGAAAAAGGCAGCACGACCTCTCGCATGCATCTGACATTCTACAGTGACATCAACAGTGTTGTAGGCGCCTACCATTATCTTGTACCCGCTGGCGTGGGCAACAAGGCTCGGTAGGCGTAGGCAATAAGGTTCGGTAGCATACATACCCTCACCCTCTCACTTGTAAAGCCATCCCCTTTATCTATAAAAAGGGACGCACCCCCTCCAACAAAGAGAGAGCCCTTCTTGAAGATAACAAGCATCGATCAAGTTCACTAGCTCACGACCATAGAACCACCGGGCTCGGACTCCAAGCATACGCTTGAACACTTAGCTCATAGCATAGCTCCTGTTGCTCTTGGCCCTTCCGACCAGAGCCGACCGGACCTCCTGTACACCCCTTCTTCCTCCTTCTTATTTGTAACCCCACTGCAAACTTCGAGCACCTAGGCTCAGGAATAAAGTCACTGAGCGACCCAAACTGGATGTAGGACACATTGCCTGAACCAGTATAAATCATGTGTCATTGAGTGCTAGGCCATCTCCGATCACAACGTACGGCAAAACTATAAATATTCACTAGTTGGTCACTTTCTGCACCGATAGTTAGCGCCGTCTATGGGGAAGATGATGTACGTTCAACACTTTTTTGTCATCGGATGGCCCACCTTTCTACCACCCTCGCCATGGCAGGCTCGGGCGATACGATTCGCTTTAGCTCGCTGGAGTTTCCCGCACTCTCACCCGCTGGGATGCGGGTCCCACCCGTCTTCGAGCCATCCCAGGCCTTCCTCTTCGGAAGCCTAGACTTCATCACCGACCGGCTCGGCGTGCTACACCTCTGCAAGGAGGCTCATGTCCCGGCACCTATCGGAAAAGCACCCTCCATCAACTCCAGGACGCATGGCTTTGACAACACGGCATCTATGTTTCTTTTCGAGCAAACTCTCTGCTCAAACCCCGCTGTAAGCAATATGCGTGCTGTTATTTACTCTTTGCACCGTACGATCAATTCCCCTATGGCCTCACGTCCTCCACAGATGCGTACGCTCGGGGCTCCGAAGGATGCTGGCATCATCCCCCTCGCATCTGAATTCGTGGGAATGGCAGGCTGCGCTCCTACCGAACTCCCAAATGGCGAGGGCGAGAGCGACGATTCCAGCATCGACGACGTGGCACCCTGCCACCATCCGTCCCGGGAGTGCGCTATGGCGAACACTTCGGGACAGCCACCGGTGGTTGTGGAGTCCACGTAGACTCACACCCCTCTAGACCCATGTGCGGGGGCCCTCGCGTCTACGCATGCGCACACCAAGGAATTATGACAACGGCGACAGAGCCAGCCGCTGCCTGCATCGGCACAGTCGGTACAGCATGTTGCGCCCCATGCACGTGGCCCGGCGAGTGGCATTCATGGTCGTGCCCGTCAGGTCCAACCTGACATCGTGAACGAGGGGAACGATCTCCCCCAATTCGCCCGGGTGGGCCAGAACATCACCGCTATGGCAATGCTTCTGTGCGGCGTTCCTGAGCCCGTCGACCCCCAAGAGCGGGCAGTCCACTGGAACCTCTAGGTCCTAGTAGAAGCCACCACCGTCCAATAGGCGGAAAGCTCTGCATCACGACTCCGACCTACACCCTCTCTCCTTACAGGGGGAACAAGGATGTGCCAGACAGATTGCTCCATTCGCTCGCTGCTATAGCCATCAGGCGTGGCTCGGGGGGCGACAGCCCCGCCACGGTCCGACCTGGCACCTACCCCACATTGACCACCGGTACCCGAGCGGCCCGATCCACACTAGGACGCTCGTAGCATCATCAGCAACCAGCATCAGGCCTGACACGATCATGATGTCCACTGTACAGCGGTAGGCGACACGGATCCTGACCGAACCATCGAGGGGAGCGGTGAAACACGCCCCAGGCATGGTCGCCGTCCAGATGACCAGAGTCCCAGCCCTGAGGGCCTAGGACCATAGGCCTTTAGCCGGCGTATCTGGAGAGCACCGTTCTTGTAGCGATTCTGGCCACCCACCAACATCGCCAAATACACCAGGGAGACAAACCTAGGCATTTAGCTCAAAGACTTTCGGCTCGCCTGTCGGGCTAGAGGAGTGGATGATGACTATTTCATCATTCTATATCTTCCCATTTATGTGGGGGAACATGTTCGGGCATGGCTTGAATTTCTCCCGCACGACAGCGTCCGCAACTGGGCGAATCTCAAGAGGGTCTTCGTCGGGAATTTCTAGGGGACGTATGTCCATCCTAGAAACTCCTAGGACCTCAAGAGCTGTCAGTAGGAGCCCAGCGAGTCCCTGTGGGATTATATCCATAGGTTCTCCCAACGATGCAACTCCCTCCCTGATGTCATCAACGTAGATGTCATCAGCGCATTCCTCTCCGGGATGAACTGTGAGTCCCTGATCCACAAGCTTAGCTACCTAAAACCCTGTACCACCCACGACCTGCTCAATGTCACCACTAACCACGCCTCGGGCGAGGAGGCGGTCGGAGTAGTCTTCGGCGAAGGCTAGGACAAAGGCAAGGCCAAGCGTGTGGACCTAGACAAGGGCCCCTCCACATAGAGGGGCAAGAAGAACAAAAAGGATCGGCATCGATCGGACAACACCATGATGATAGCCGTGGCTAATCGCATGGGCAAGCAGCCCCAACAAGGGCTGCCTGACCACTTCAACAAACTCATGGATAGCCCGTGCACCAACTACCCTGTCAAACACCTCTATAAGGACTACGAGCTCCTTAAACGTTTCTTCTGATAGGTCGATGGGCCAAAGGAGGGAGATGGCAAGGAGGCGGTGACCAAGAAAGGAGGCACTATAGGCAAGGACGAGGACGTTTTCCCCGACGCTGACGAATGCATCATGATCTTCGGTGGGTCCGATGCCATCTGGTCCAAGCGACAACACAAGGTTTGCTATAGAGAGGCATGCGCCGCCGAGACAGCCATCCCCTCCTTCCTCAGCTGGTCAGAATCTCCGATCACCTTCAATCAGAGGGATCATCCCTCCCACGTCGCGAGACCAGGACACTACCCGCTCATTGTCGACCCCATCGTCCACAAGAAGCACCTTACCAAGGTGCTGATGGACGGAGGTAGCGGCCTCAACATCCTATATGTCGACACCCTCGATGCCATGCGCATCCCCCGATCAGAGCTCTGCCTGGTGGGCTCCCCCTTTCACGGCGTAATCCCGGGAGCGTAGGCATACCCACTCGGACAGATCGATCTGCCCATCATGTTCGATAGCCGAGCCAACTTCCACTCGGAGGTCTTCACCTTTGAGGTGGTGGACTTTCTAGGGTCCTACCACGCCATCTTGGGGTGGCCATGCTACGCAAAATTCATGGCGATCCCCAACTATACCTACCTCAAGCTGAAGATGTCAGGACCAAATGGCGTCATCACCGTGAGTAGCGCCTTTTTGCACGCCCATGCGTGCGACCGTGAGCACTACGAGCTCGCCACCACGATCGTCAACTCATCCGAGCTCCCACAGCTCAGGGAGTCATCGGCTCCGGTAGTCCCAGACTACAACATACCAACTTCCTCGACGGCCTTCTGTCCGCTCGAAGAAGCCAAGGCAGTGGGAATCAACCCCGCCAATGCAACCAAGATGGTTCGGATCAGGACCCAGCTCCCAACCAAATAGGAATGCAAGCTCATCGACTTTCTATGCGACAATCACGATGTCTTCGCATGGCAGCCCTCTGACATGCCGGGGATACCACGGGAGGTCACCGAGCACGTGTTGCGCCTTATCCCGGGCTCAAAGCCCACCAAGCAGCGTCTGCATCACTTCGACGATGAGAGGCGCATGGCCATAGGTCAAGAAATCACCAAGCTCCTAGCAGCAAGATTCATCAGAGAGGTATTCCACTCCGACTGGCTTGCCAATCCCGTTCTTGTCAAAAAAAAGACCGGGAAGTGGAGAATGTGTGTTGATTATACTAGACTAAACAAGGCATGCCCAAAGGATCACTTTCCTTTGCCGCGCATAGACCATATAATTTAATGGAGACGGGGATCCCGATCTTCCATCAGGTAGAGGTAACTATCGTTGTGGTAGAGAATGACACACCAATCCAGCTTTAGATCGAAAGATCGAACCCTACAATCTTAGCACCACAGCTCCTCTGGTTATCAACTGAGTCATAGACCAGGTTGACCTCACCAAGAAGGCTAATCTCTTCCTACGTAACGAAGAACACAAGCAAGGATAAAAAAGAACACAACTAAATTGCAGATGAATAATTAAACTCACAAAGTTGGGGTCTCACAAACCGATGAACGGCGAAACTGTTCTTGACAGAATAATCTAAGCAAAACCTAAACCCTAATGGAGGGGCGGTGGCTATTTATGAAGACTCTAGGGTCGTGCAAGACCCCTGGACACGCCCCTAATGGACCCAAACACGATACATGGTCCAACGGACCAAAAGACGGTGTCGCAGCACTCTGGTAGATTATGGACGCTGACTTGTTTCGATGATTACCATTGATTCCGAAGAGGTTTTGACGTAAAACCACTTGGATTGGCTTCCTTATCAAATTATCTTTCCATCCATATGTGGATCATTAAAAATGGAGTCCAGATGCGTCCTAGGTGACTAGTTTAAGGCAGACTAGTCTTGGAGGCCGAGGCAGACTCAAACTTGAGTTGCTTTGGGCCTCCACCTCGGGGACTCGAACCGAATTAGCCTCGGGCCTCCTTCTTGACTTGGACACACTTGCTGGCCTCCTTCCCCTCCATCCCATGTGCCAACACATGGTCGTATGCATGGGTGTCATGTCCTCATCATCCTCCCCTTCTTGATGAAAAGTTGTCCTCGGCGTCGATTGTGCTTGAAACTAATCCTGCACAATATAAAGGAGAACGGGGTTGCGAGGACAAAGAAAACTGAAATAATTGTGAGAAGGAATGTGACCATGTTTCCAAGTTTCTAGCTTGTCATCTCGCATAAAAATGTCAGCAAGCATGTAGACTCCATGATCTGAATGCACACGATGTATGTCAACACTATCCTACAAAAGATTAGAACTAACCAAAGACAATGCAGGAATAGATGGTCGAACAGACATAGGTAGCAACCAATAATGCTCCCCTTCTTGGAAGTGAACTTATTTCTTTAAGGAACGTGAGAAAATGTTTGTATTATTATGGCTGCCCTCTAAACGATCATAATCTTATACAACAAAAGGAGAATTCATATTATTACGAATATATACTCGATGTATCATATATTGTCCCTTGTTGTTATTTATGCCAATAACATGATATGTGTGTTTAGAAAACCAAGGCAAATCAGCATATTTAAAAAAACTCTCTTTCAAACAATCTAGGTTACACAAAACATCAAATTCAATGTAACCCAAAGTATGTAAAGAAGACAACAGTTTAAACTCATTAATTTTAGTAGCAATATGAATAACATGTTTATTTTCAGCATAAGTCACTGGTTCCAAAACATGTAAAACTGAAGCATCTTCAACCAATTCATCTTTGTCACAAGGAACATCAAGCAAATTATCATGGGACAAAGATAAATCAAGAGAGGGTTCTACTAACAATTGCTCTATGACAGCATGGTTTGTGGAATAATTTAGTACATTAAGGCAATTTTCACCTTCCGTGAGTATAGGACCATGGGCATTACCTGTGTTCTCAGCAGGAGTAATAGGTGCATTATGAAGTGATGGTTCTAAATTTCCATATGAGGTTGTGAGCTCCTCATTTTCTTCCACGTCATCCTCTCGCTTATGTACATTATTCTGCAGAAGGTTAGTCATAGCAAGAGGAATAACAACAGATTCTTCCTCTAAATAGTGCACCTCAGCATATGAAGTCAAAACAGGATGTGGATTAACAAATGTTTCTCGCATAAGAAGTTTCATATCATTCCAAGTTTGAGGTTTATCAGAATGATCTAAAGACTCCCACCAAGATAAAGCAGAATATCGCAAAACACTAGTTGCATTTTTTACCTTCCTCTTTGGACACATAAAGCGAGTAGCAAATATGTTATCAATGGCAATTTACCACTCCATGTACTCATCAGCACCTATACCATCATAAGTCGGTGGATACGAACAACCTATCATTGTAAACACAAAAACAAGGAACAAACAATGAAAGTTATCCCTACCAAATGACTACGTGGTTGTAGTGGTATCACTTTTCACAGCAAGTGGAAGCGTCTTACCAAGCTCTTACAAAGTTCTTACCAACACAAGTAGTGGAAGGTACAACCGGTGGCTGGTTCGTGATACCTATGAGGCAGTGGTACTAAGATTGCAAGGCCCTTTGTCTGTACTGATCTGAAGAGTTTGTGGAGCTTAAAAGGCACACAAAGAGTAATATGTATATCTGGCATACAAGTTAGTAACAGAAAGTAATGCTGAATTATAGTCCAAAGTACTTATTCTCGTTGCTGGTCTAAAATGCTCCAAGTACCAGGTGTGTAACAAACAAGCAAGTATGGTGGATAGCAAGGTGATAGGTGTGTGAAAAACAAGTATAGTGGATGGAAACAGCAACACAAATAAGGAACCAAACAACACACGCAAACATAGCTCACTTTGGTCTTCTCTATGTGCTCCTCTAGATATTGTTCCTCTTTTGCCCTCTCTTTTTTCTATTTTTTGGGTTGTCGTTGTTTTTTAGAAAATTTCAATTTTTTTATTTTATTTTTTTGATATTTTTCCTTTACTTAGGAGCACAAAAGAAATAACTACAGAAAATATGAGCTCAAACAAGTGTAAGACGTGGCCTATGGAATTTTCAGAAAACTTGTTCAAAATTGACAAAAACCTTATGACCACGAAAAGAAGATCTTGTGACCACTTTTTGACCAATCTAAAAATTTCGAACCCCAACACGATAGGGGATGGATGGATCCAAAAAAATTTCTAATCGATTTTGATATATGGAACGTCGAAATCGGAGTCCATATACGAAAACTAGACCAGTTTTAAGAATTGGCTCCGAATTAGAGGACAAAACGGAAATAATGTGCGCAAAATTGGTCACAACAGCAAAGATTTGATGGAAACGATGGGGGAAAACACATGAACTAGACTCTAACACGACCTAACCAGCAACAAGACCTCGACCAGGACATAAACTCAACACGATGAACTTTGAAACTGAAATATGCAAAGGCTATGGCGCGGAAGGTTTTAGGACAGGAAAAACGAGTATGGCACTGGACTATGGGACGAAAGCGAAACACTCAAAACTAAGGGATAAATGTGAACCTGACAGTATACCTTAGCTCTGATTACCACTTAATGGATACGGGGATCCCGATCTTCCGTCAGGTAGAGGTAACTATCGTTGTGGCGGAGAATGACACACCGATCCGGCTTCAGATCGAAAGATCAAACCCTACAATCTTAGCACCACAGCTCCTCTGGTTATCAACCGAGTCATAGACTAGGTTGACCTCATGAAGAAGGCTAATCCCTGCCTACGCAACGAAGAACACAAGCAAGAACAAGAAAGAACGTAACCAAATTGCAGATGAATGATTAAACTCACGAAGTTGGAGTCTCACAAACCGATGAATGACGAAACTGTTCTTGACAGAATAATCTAAGCAAAACCCAAACCCTAATGGAGGGGCGGTGGCTGTTTATGAAGACTCTAGGGTCATACAAGACCCCTGGATGCACCCCTAATGGGCCCAAACACGATACATGGTCCAACGGACCAAAAGACGGTGTCGCTGCACCCTAGCAGATTCTAGACGCTGACTTGTTTCAATGATTCCTGTTGATTCTGAAGACGTTTTGATGTGAAACCACTTGGATTGGCTTCCTTATCAAATTAGCTTTCCATCCATATGTGGATCATCGAAAACGAAGTCCGGATGCGTCCTGGGTGACCAGTTTAAGGCAGACTGGTCCTGGAGGCCGAGGCAGACTCAAACTTGAGTTGCTTTGGGCCACCAAGTGGGCACTCAAACTTAAGGGCAATGACATCAGGTATACCCCTCGTACCGCTATTAAGTCTCAGGCTCTCGTAGATTTTGTCGCCGAATGGACTCAGCCTGGGAACTTTTTACCCACAAACCGCAAACCGAACCGAACCGAACCGAACCGAACCGAAATATCGGTTTGTTCGGTTTTTTGTTGTCGGTTCGGTTTATGGTTTTGCACTGTTCGGTGTTTGGCTTCGGCTTTGGGTTTCTTCTCAAACCAAACCGAGGAATCGAACAAACCGAAGTGCAGTACCTACAGACCAGAAAACTGGAAACACTAAAACACCTCCGTCGAGTCGTCGACCGTCGCCTGACTCGCCTCACGCCCTCACGCGGTCACGCCCTCAGTCCCTCATGGCCCATAGTTCGACGGCCCATCAAGACATAAAGGAAACCCCCATCCAGCCATCCTACAGCTCAGCGCGTAGAGAGATAGCACCGTAGCCCGTAGCCGCTCATCCCTAACCCTAAATCATCGAGTGGCGACCGGCGGGCGACTGGAGCAGGTCACGGCGAGCCAACGAGGAGAAGGGAGGTAGGAGGCAGAAGGCTAAGAGCGCAGTCGCAGCCTTGCAGGGACCAGGGAGGAGGCGCGGTAGGCGGCCAGGCGCCCGGCAACACCCTCGTGAAGTTCTTCGACCAAGACAACAGTGGCGCGGACGGAGCAATCCTCCAATGTAAGTTTAGATCGAGCTTCAATTCTTCTTCTGGTCTTCTCCTCTTCTCCTTGTTGTTGTTAATTCCTGATTTGAAACATTTTGTTTCTAGATGGGGGACACAGATGAAACTGTTGCTTGTGAGATTAATCAGACTCAAACTCAAGAAACTAAAGCTAGAGCGTCAATGACTGGAGTGGTAGATGCAAGCAAGGAGCAGCAGGAGAGTAAGGATGGAGAGAAAGCGGATGAAGAATCTAGGAAAAGGAAACCCATGGCTCTAAGATCTGATGTATGGGATAGTTTCAGCAAGGTCAAACTTGATAATGGGGAAGAGAGAGCCAAGTGCAAGTGGTGTCAAAAGCTGTTTCATTATGGCTCAAGAACAAATGGTACGTCATCCTTGAAAGCTCATTTGAAGATTTGCAAAAAGAATCCAAACAAACCAGTAGTTGATAATCAAGCAACTTTGCAACTGACACCATGTGCTGGCACTAGTAGTATGGGTAATGTAACCACTTGGAAATTTGATCCTGATAAACTTAGAAGGATTTTTGCTGAGATGATAATTGAAGATGAACAACCATTTATGTTATCTGAACGTTCTGGTCTTAGGAAATTAATGGCAGAAGCATGTCCACGATTTATTCTACCATCTAGAAGAACAATCACTAGAGCTTGTGTTAAAGTATATGAAGATGAGAAAGAAAAGCTTAAGAAATTTTTTAAGGAAAATTGTGAAAGAGTTTGCCTCACAACTGACACATGGACTGCAAAGAATAGCCAAAACTACATGTGTGTTACAGCCCATTTTATTGACAATGACTGGAACCTAAGGAAGAAAATTATTAGTTTTTTCTTGGTTAAGGGCCATAGAGGGGAGGACATTGGGAAATCATTAGAGAATTGTTTGGCTAAGTGGGGCATTGACAAGGTTTTCACAATAACAGTAGACAATGCTAGTGCAAACAATAACGCAATTAAGTATGTGAGGCGGATCTTGAATGAGTCAAAAGGTTGTTTTACTGAAGGAGAGTACTTGCATATGCGATGTGCTGCTCACATTATCAACCTAATAGTAGGTGATGGGTTGAAGGAAATTGATATATCAATTCAGTGTGTCCGTGCTGCTGTTAAGTTTATCAGGTGTGGAACATCTAGGTTGGTAAAATTTAAGAAATGTGCTGAGTTAGCCAAGGTACAGAGCAAAGCATTTCTTAACTTAGATATTTGCACTAGATGGAACTCAACCTACCTTATGTTAAATGCTGCACAGAAGTACCAAAAAGCATTTGAAAGATATAGTGATGAAGACCCATACTACAAATTAGAATTAGAAGGAGAGAATGGTCCAGGGGTACCAACAAAAACAGATTGGGATAAGGCTAGGAAGATGGCTGAGTTTCTTGAACACTTTTATGACCTCACTCTCCGTGTTTCTGTATAAAGTCGTCCAACATCTCACACTTATTTTCATGAGATTGCTGATGTATTACTTCTGCTGAGAGAATGGTGTCATAGTGAAGACAACCTGTGTAAGGAAATGGGTATGAGAATGTTAGTGAAGTACTACAAGTACTAGGGAGATAAGTATGGTGAGAGGTTGGGAGACAGAGAGAAGAGAGGAGAGAAAGATAAGGGGGATCAGCTGCTCAACTTCATTGTTTTCTTCTATGTTGCTATTGATCCTAGATACAAACTTTCAAAATGCATTAGAATGGGAATTAAGGTAATGTTTGGGGATACAATAGGAGAAAAGCTATGGGATACAGTGAACACTTATTTTCATGCTTTGTTTGAAGAGTACAAGGAAATGTATGCCCCAAAAGATAAGGCACCACAACCTACTGAATCTGAATCAGCTAAAACCAGCACAAGAGTGAGTAGGTGGATGTCAGTAATTACTGAGCAGATTAACAGTGAGGGTGGAACTGTCAAATCTGAGGTAGATAAGTATCTATCAGAAGATAATGAGCTGGACACAAAAGGATTTGACATTCTAAAGTGGTGGAAGGCTAATTCAACAAGATTCCCAATATTATCTAGAATGGCCCGTGATCTGTTGGCGATTCCTATCACCTCAGTTGCCTCTGAGTCAGCCTTCAGTGCTGGTGGCCGAACTCTTGATGACTTTAGGACCTCACTAACCTCAAAAATGGTTGAGCGCCTTGTTTGTGCAAATGATTGGCTTCATGGAGGAAACTATGTTAGTGTTGAAGAGGACAGCGAACAAATGTTTTTGCTTGAGGAAGGTAACATATTAAATTATTAGTTGCTTCTAATGTGCTTCATGAATCATGATTCATACATTGTACTAACTTAGATCATCTATTCTTTATTTATTTTAGAACTTGGTGGCCTATTCATTTCTAAGGAATCTACTACAGCTACTGAGTCCTGACTCCTGATCACCTGGTAAAAGGTACATTCGTCTGTTTAATATTTCTTGAACTGCTAAGATTCACTAACTGAGACACTGAGTCACTGAGATCACTTGATGGCTGCAGGACCGTGGACTGCTGATGCTCCAGCCTCCAATAGTCCAGCCTCTAGACCTCCAGTCATATGATGCTTGTAGACTTGTAGTACTTCAAATGTGATTCTGTCCAGTACTTGTCTCCCCACTTGGTGTCTTGGTGTATCAGTGTATGGAATGGATCCTGGCATATGATGCTGCTGCTGGCCTGCGGCTACTTCTCTATTTGAATAATGAAGAACTCTTGAATCTATGTAATTCTATTCTATACTTCAGCACTGATCTATACTATTGTCTACTTGTCTTGAGGCTTGTAAGCTTGTAAACTTGTTGATTTGTTGAATTTATGTAAGCTTGTTGATTTGTTGAATTCATACACTGTACTAATATACCATTTGAGGATTGTAAGCTTGTTTTCTGGAGTGCTTGAATTTATGTAAGCTTGTAAGCTTGTTTTCTGGAGTTTCGGTTATTTCGGTTAAAACCGAAAACCAAATAGAAAAAATCAAAACCGAATTATGCGGTTTCCTATTTTCTAGAGAACCCATCAGGGGCTAAAGTCTGAAAACTGAAGTTTTAAATAACCGAATTAACTGAACCAAATTGTCGGTTAAAACTAAACGCCCAGACTGAGAATGGATGGAGGTCCAGCTACCGACCCCGGATGTCACCCACAAGTACTGGATAATGTACTTCGACGGGTCCATAATGGTGCCTGGCTTAGGGGCCAGAGTGGTTCTGATCTCCTAGACGAAAGTAGGCTCCATTACGCCATCCGCCTCCATTTTTCAGCTTCAAACAATGCCACGGAATATGAGGCCTAGATTAACGGACTACGCATCACCATCGAACTCGGCGCTACGTGACTCTACGTTCGCGGCGACTCAGAACTAGTCATCGATCAGGTCATGAAGGAGTCTTCTTACAAAAGCCCCCTCATGGCAGCGTACTGCTAAGAGGTGCATAAGCTCGAGGACAAATTCTGAGGGATCGAACCGCATCACGTCTCTCGAAGGGACAATGATGTCGCCGATTTCCTTACAAAATTGGCCGCCAGGCGGGATCCATCCCCAAGTGGGGTCTTCATCAACGACACCCATGAGCCGTCCGCCCGCATCCTAGAAAGTCCAATCCAGACACACCTCGATGCCCAGCCAGCACTCGGGGGCTCTGACCCTGATGCTAAGCCAGCGCTCGGGGGCTGCGATCCTAGTACCTCTATGACGATGTCACCCACGAACGTTGCCGTATTGGCACTCGACCAAACCGACTGGCGAGTACCGCTACTCGCCTACCTCTGTGACATCAGGTTTGGAGCCCACCAAGCAGCGTCTGCATCGCTTTGACCCGAACGAGCTGTCCGCCGGCATCCTAGAAAGTCTGATCTAGACACACCTCGACGCCCAGCCAGCACTCGGGGGCTCCGACCCTAATGCTAAGCCAGCGCTCGGGGGCTCCAATCCTAGTACCTCTATGACGATGTCACCTGCGAACGTTGCCGTATTGGCACTCGACCAAACCAACTAGCGAGTACTGCTACTCGCCTACCTCTATGACATCAGGTTCGGAGCCCACCAAGCAGCGTCTGTGAGGAGGTTCTCCCACCCGAAAGGACTGAAGCTCAATGGATCACTCGAAGTGCTAAGACCTTCGTCGTGCTCGGTGATGAACTCTACAAACGGAGTCCGTTAGGGGTACTCATGAAGTGTATCCCCACCAACCAGGGGAAGCAGCTCCTCCTTAAGGTCCATGCTAGAATTTGTAGACATCACGCGGCCCCAAGGTCGCTGGTCGGAAAAGCCTTTCATCAAGGTTTTTACTAGCCCACCGCGCTACGAGATGTAGAGGAGGTCGTCCACAGATGTGAAGGATGCCAGTTCTACACTCGGCCAACACATCTGCCAGCACAGGAACTCCAAACCATCCCCATCACCTAGCCATTCGTGGTCTATGGCCTCGACATGGTGGGACCCCTCAAAAAGGGCCAAGGCGGTTTCACTCACCTACTCGTAGCAGTCAACAAATTCATCAAGTGTATAGAGGCCAAGCCCATCACAAACATCCGCTCGAAAGAGGTGGTCAAATTCTTCCTCGACATTATCTACCGGTTCAGCATTCCTAACTATATCATCACTGACCACGGAACCAACTTCACCAGAAAGAAGTTCCTAGACTTCAGTGATAGATATGGCATCAGGATCGACTAGGCCTTGGTCGGACATCCACGAACCAACGGTCAGGTCGAGCATGCCAATGGCATGGTCCTACAAGGACTCAAGTCACGCATCTTCAATAGACTCAACAAATACATTAGACGATGGGTGGCAGAGGTCCCAGCAATCCTCTAGAGCCTAAGAATAACCCCGAACTGATCCACAGGGTTCACGCCTTTCTTCCTGGCTTATGGAGCTAAGGCAGTGCTGCCCTCTGACCTCGACCATGGTGCCCCAAGTGTGAAGGCTTTCGACTATGATCGAGCATGGAGGCTTAGCAAGACGCAGTCGACCTGCTCGAGGAGGCCCATGAGATGACCGTCATCCACTCCACTCGCTATCAGCAAACTCTCCACAGGTACCACGAAAGTAATTCGACCCAATCGACAAAGAAAAAACACAAACTCTCTCCGCCATGGGAAGGACCCTATACGGTGACTGAAGTAATCCAACCGGGCACCTACCGACTAGAGGACGACAATGGCAATGCTCTCACCAACACTTGGAACATTGAACAGCTACGTCGTTTTCCCCTAAAATTTGGTATTACCGCTTTTTTAGTCAACACTTACTCCTAAAAAGCACCCCGGCCCGAACAGTTTTAGCCTAGGTCGCTCGGGGGCTACATAAGGGCATAATACCGAATATTACCTCTGTTTTTGTTGTCACATGGTAAACAAATTTATCCCCGAATGGAAGCACATTTCCTTTCCTTTAAACTGTCCTACGTAACTTTGTTCTCACTCCTAACCGAACGCACCCCGCCATGACCTATGGCTATGAGCAGCCGAGCCCCGCGGGCCATGCACATGCTCTTAAAAAGCTGCAGCCTACGAAACTAACGGGCAGGTGCAAAAAAGAAAGGACAAAAACAATAGCTACGCCAGGATAAAAACAAAGAACAGATAGTGATTCTGTCATGGAGAATAGGACTGCTGTGTTCGTTAATACAAAAACTATTCACATAGGGGCTCACCCACGAACGATGAGCGCGAGTCCCAGTCGGACATTTCCGACTAAAGCTCTCTGAACCCTGTCACTCAAGCCATCAAGGTGAGCATGTGTTCATTAATAAAAAAATTGTTCACACAAGGGCTCACCCACGAACAACGAGCGTAGGTCCCGGTCGAACATTTCTGACTGAAGCTCTCTGAACCCCATCACTCAAGCCATCAAGGTGAGAACTACCAACCCCCCCTATTTCCTTACAATCATTTCATACATCCATACGCCCAAACCTCTCAGATGATTCAGGCCCTGAACTACCCGGGGGCTCGGGAACTAAGCATCGCACGTGCAGTGAAATGCATCACAACATTCTGTGTTGCGTCATGAAGCGGCGGTTGCCTCATTTGACATGAGCAACCAATAGAGCCAGGGGAGAAAAACATAGATGAGCCCCGTGCAGCCCTCGCCCAGTCTGGCAGACCGGGTCATCTCAACCTTCTTGTTTGATCCTAAACCTCTCGCTAAACCCACATAATCTCCATCGAGGGGAGGCCATTAGGCCACCCGGGTCGATCTCCAGAACGACCCAGGCATCTGCCGCGTTGTAGGTAAAGGAGTAGTGGAATGTCATAAGAGGGCTATGCCAACCCCATCATGAACGACAGACCCAGATTCCACTCGATCACACCCGTTAGCGAACTCACCGAGCATGTCACTTGAGCCCGAGCGATCGAGACAAGCGACAAAACTCAGCCCCTCCGGTTGTGAGGAACCGAGGATGGGGTAATGCACACAACTCACACCGACCCCTACTAAGGCCCAACAGGGCTCAGGGGCTCAAGACAAAAATCCTGGGACTACGACCCCAAACTCGCCCCTTCTGACTGCGCTCCAAAAACCTGGGTTTGCGACCCCAATCTCGCCCCATCTGGCTACGCTTCCGACTGCGCTCCGAAAAACCTAGGTTTGCGACCCTGATCTCGCCCCATTCGGCTACGCTTCCGACTATGCTCCAAAAAACCTGGGTTTGCGACCCCAATCTTGCCCCATCCGGCTATGCTTCCGACTACGCTCCAAAAACCTAGGTTTGTGACCCCGATCTCGCCCCATGACTCCGGCTCACCCGATCCCACGGCGCGCATTGACGCCAGGATTAGTGAGCCCTGTCTCATCCAAAACTAACTGCCTCACCCAATCCCATGGCGTACATCAGCGCCAGGATCAGTGAGCCCTGTCTCATCCAAAACTAACTATCTCACCCGATCCCATGGCGCGCATCGACGCCAGATTCAGTGAGCCCTGTCCCGTCCAAAACTAACTACCCCACCCGATCCCATGGCGCACATCGATGCCAGGATTAATGAGCTCTGTCTCGTCCAAAACTAACTGCCTCAACCGATCCCATGACGCGCATCGACGCCAGGATCAGTGAGCTCTGTCTCATCCAAAACTAACTGCCTCACCTGATCCCACGGCGCACATCGATGCTAGGATCAGTGAAGCTCTGTCTCGTCCAAAACCCTTGACTGACTCCCTCGCTCGATCCATGGTGCGCACCGACGCTAGGATCCACACGCTCCCTCTCACCCAATCTCTCAAAACAACTAAAAATCACCTCAGCTGCACAATGACGCCTTGGACGACAAAACTCTGTCTCAAAATAAAAAAACTCCCCCACTAAACAACACAGGAAACCCCCCAGATGGTTCTACCCAAACCGCCTAGGGGCTCGGGGGCTACACCCGCGGGTGCGCTCTCGCGCACCCGTCGGCAAAAATCCCCCCGGGCGATTATACCCGAATCACCCGGGGGCTCAGGGCCTCCTATCGGGTTCATAAAACCCAGGGTCCCTCGGGGACCAGCTTCCACACCAAGGCTCGGCCTAAGAGTCTAAAACAATAGGCCGAAAGGATGGCCCAGTCACCGACCGGAAGGTCGGGCCGAAGGGGACTAGCTTCCACGCCCGCTCATCGGCTACTTCGGCCCACCTCTCTGACCAGAGCGTTCGCTTCGACTCCAGCCGCCTCTAGACGGCCTCACCGATCGGAAGGCCTAGCCCAAAACACTACTTCCGACTTTGACCCCACATCTCTGACCTGGGTTCACAGGAACCCTGCTCACCGCTCTTCTCCGACCGGCGCACTCAGAGCCAACTAGAGCCATCCGACCGGGAATGCCCGCTCGGTAGGAACCAGAAGACGTGCGGAGAAAAGCAAGGCAAGGCTCACAAGTCAAAACCACTGTACCAGGGACCATACCCTGCATGGAACAGTACTCTACAGCCACCCTAACACAAATAGTATTATAGGCGCCGCATCTCCCTCCACAGTATTGTAGGGGACGCTAAAACTCCCATACGGTAAGGCCCCCCACATGCCTCTGGGCATCGATAGCGGTATGGGCGCTAGGATTTACCGTACCGGGTGAACATAGCGAGACCCCTCACATGCCTCAAGGCATCAAACAGTATTTGCAGGTACCGACGTCTACCATCCCTGAAAAAGACAGCACGACCTCCCGCATGCATCTGACATTCTATAGTGACATCAACAGTGTTGTAGGCGTCTACCATTATCTTGTACCCACCGGTGTGGGCAACAAGGCTTGGTAGGCGTGGGCAACAAGGCTCGGTAGCATACGTACCCTCACCCTCTCACTTGTAAAGCTGTCCCCTTTATCTATAAAAGGGGACGCGCCCCCTCCAACAAAGGGAGAGCCCTTCTTGAAGATAACAAGCACCGATCAAGTTTACTAGCTCACGACCACAGAACCGCCGGGCTCGGACTCTAAGCACACACTTGAACACTTAGCTCATAGCGTAGCTCCTGTCGCTCTTGGCCCTTCCGACCGGAGCCGACCAGACCTCCTGTACACCCCTTCTTCCTCCTTCTCGTTTGTAACCCCACTGCAAACTTCGAGCACCTGGGCTCAAAAATAAAGTCACTGACCGACCCAATCTGGACGTAGGGCACGTTGCCTGAACTAGTATAAATCATATGTCATTGAGTGTTAGGTCACCTCCGATCACAACGTACGGCAAAACTACAAATATTTATTAGTTGGTCACTTTCTGCACCGACAGGTAGTTTAGTTGAAAGCAGCAAGGCTACCAACTAAGATCAAACATTTTAGTTGCCCGTATCATGGATGAGTTTCACTTATTTTCAATGTTATCCTAGACGCCGTAATGCTGGAACTTGTGTTCCATAATTACCCCACCATTTTGCTGTATAAAAATTCATATTAAATCAGCACAAGATAGTAAAACTGAACTGAAGCATACATTTCAGTTTTTTTGTGTATGCAAATCTAAATTAAAGCGGAAGAGAGCACAAGACATTATATAAATTTAGATATGTATACTCTGTAGGAAAAACTATGGCTGCAGGCTGCACCTTTAATCACTAAAAAAATACAACTAAAATAAAGAGTCATTACCTGGGTTAAAATCAAAATCCTTTCAGCCAGCCGTTGCTACTAGTTTTGCAAGATGTCCTACTTGATCCTTAAACTTGATCAACTCCTCATTTACTACTTGATTTTGCTTGTCATAATCACCATGGTAAAATGTTTCAACAGCTGACATCAACCCATCCATGACTAGCTCACTTGCGAAGATAGTAGGATCATTATAACTGTAGTATGGATTTAGAAAATATGCAGCCAACTACAAAGGTGTGTCAAACATGGTTTTTGGTTGAAAGAATTTTTTCATATTATTTAATGCCTGACAATCTTTCATATTTAAGTTACAGTTCTTGTCTTGTCCTTTTTGTATAATTTCATAAAACTCTGTCTTTTTGCTTGTACTTGACAATATGCTCATAACATGTTCAGTTCATCATCTTACAGTTACATGTTACTTGTGTTCTGTTCATACAGCCCAAATGGATTTAGGGAGATCTTTTACCGACATGATTATGCAGGGCTTCACTCCAGCTGCAGTGTTCAACAATATCCCACTTCGTAATGATGTACAAGCACGCGATGAGGTCACTGCTGCGGTGAAAGGAATTCAGAAAAGGTCCAAAAATTTCACTGTTAAAGAGGACGAGATGTTGGTGTCAGCATGGCTAAATGTGAGTTTGGATCCTGTGCGAGGAGTCAATCAATCAAAAAATACCTATTGGAAAAGAATACATGATTACTTCCACGCACACAAGGATGTTGATTCTGATCGCACACAAAGCTCTCTAATGAGTCGGTGGTCTGGTATACAACATGATTGCAACATATTTGCTAGTTGTGTTTCCAAGGTAGAGGCCAGAAATCAGAGTGGTTCATCTGTCGATGACAAGGTTAGATGACCTCTTGACATGCCAATTTCTTATATTTTTGCATAATCTCATGTGTCACCTTTGTTTTCCATTGCAGCAAGCAAACACATTAACTATGTATAAGAATGATGACCCATTTCATAGGACTTTCCAGTACATACATTGCTGGAAAATTCTTAAAAAACCATTCAAAGTGGACGCATAGGCGCCAGTAAATTGAAGCTCAGAGACCATTCAACAAAAAGCAAAAGACCACTGCTAGTTCAACTCCTGCTACTAATGTAGACGAGACTCATACTACAATAACCACAGTGGACAGGCCTACTGGGACTAAGAAGGAAAAATAGAAATTAAAGCAGCTTTCCAGCATTGAAGCTTTGGATTATTTATTGGCAAAGAAGAAAGAGATGGATGCTGAGAAGGAGATGAAGAAAGAGGAGAGGGAGTTGAAGAAAGAGGAAAGAGAGTTGAAGAAACATGAGATGCTCCAAAAAGCCCTTGCTTTGCAGGAAGAAAGGATAAAACTTGACAAAGATAAATTTGATTTCGAGCGGGATCGAGAAGAAGAAAGAATTATCAATGTTGATATGAGCACCATGTCAACCAGACAACAACAATTCTACGATGATCAACAGAAGAAAATACTTGCAAGATGGCTTGGAAATTAGTAGTATCATGATCTTCAATTTTTAGATTTGGGCATAGTATGAGACATGTCTAATTTTCTGAAACATTTTAGTTGCCTCTAGTTCACAGCGTATTGGATTGATTAATGTTCTTGCATGAACCTTGTTATCTATATTATTCTATAAAGGAGCTGCTTTTGGCGTTCGCACCATCACATATATATGTTAATGCATGAACAATGTATCTGTACATACTGATAAGGGTAGTATCAATGCCATCCATTGTATCAATGCCTTGAACTATTAAAAGACAGATCAAATAAAATTGCAGGGCATCCTCACCTAAACATATATTTATTACAGTATCTAATAAATCAAACAAAGAAGATAGGTCTAGAAACTAATATAGAATGCCTTGATGTTGTGATAGTACATAAAATTATTCAACAATACTTAATGCCGTGCGAGAGCAGATAAAGGGGTATGCACCTTTGCACCATCGTTGGTGTACTCGGCACCTTGCTGAGAATCTACTCTGGAAGGATGGTGTGAAGGGTAACTTTGATTTGTTCTAGGAGGTGTCGGTGCTTTGGAACCAGGGGTCCCTCAACCAACGAGTGAATTTGTGCTGCGTGCCCCTAATCCTGGATGGTGATGCAAAGAGACACAAGGTTTATACTGGTTCAGGCAATTGAGGCCCTACGTCCAGTCCGAGAGATCGATCTTGTATTCCTTGCACCGGAGTGCTCATAGTAGGGGGTTACAAACTAGGTGAGAGAGGGAGCTAGCCCCAGGTCTCGGCGTGGGTGGTGCGGGCTACTTGAGGCGTTGTTCCCAAGCAGCGTAGGAGTGCGCAGTTCTAGCGGTGTGTTCGTCTTTCTCCGGGTCGCCCCTAGAAATGGCCCCGGTCCCTCCCTTTTATACTCTAAGGGAGACCTGGGACCGTACATAGATTGCTACATAGCGCTTCTGTAAATGGGGTGGCGTGTTCGAGCCCTGTAGCCGGCCACTGTTGTGGTATGGTCGATGGAGTGGCCCCGTCCTTGTCGTGCAGAAGTGACGCGCCGGTCATACTCGATTTTGTACGTCGTGGGGCTCCAGTACAGCTTGATGCAGGACATGGCGGGCGACGTGCTGGTCACCGTGCAATGACGTCGTAGGGAGCAGCGGCCCTACAGACTGCCGAGGCCGAGCCATCGTGGGGGGCTCAGCGGACATGGATCCTCAGGCTGCCGAGCCCCTGAAGCAAACTGCCGAGGCCTTGGGGGGAGTTATTGGACCTGGGTACTGATTCGAGGCCACAGTAGCCCAGACGTGGCTTCCCCACGCTGCGTTGTCCTCGGAGCAGGAGTTGGCAGCACAGTGAGGCATGGGCGTCCACCATGTGTATGGTGGTTAGTACAGTGGCGGGTAACCCCTGCCCAGTCCGGGACGACGTGCAGGTCATCGTGTGATGACGTCGTGGGGAGCTGTGGCTCTGCAGGTGCTGAGGCCAAGCCATCGCGGGGGGCCCCGGCGGACGTGGGTCCTCAGGCTGCCGAGCCCCTGAAGCAAACTGCCGAGGCCTTGGAGGGAATTATTGGTCCTGGGTACTGATTCCGAGGCCACAGTAGCCCAGACGTGGCTCCCCATGCTGCGTTGTCCTTGGAGCAGGAGTTGGCAGCTCAGTGAGGCATGGGCGTCAACCATGTGCATAGTGGTTAGCACAGTGGCGGGTAACCCCTGCCCCGTCCTGCCTCCTGTCCCGTCGGCCATTCCGCTGTACTGTGCCGAGCATGCGGCCGATGTCAGGGGCAGCAGTTGGCTGAGTTAATGCGACACGACGTTTTGTCAGAGGGACGGGAGAAGGAAGAGGCAGCGGAGTGCTGCCGAGCCCGCCTCGCGCGAGACGGAGGGTCAGTGGCCCGGCCGAGGCCTTTGGCGGGGAGTCGCTCGAGGTCAGTGGTGAGGGGGCCTCGGGCGAGTCGGAGAATCGGCCGAGGCCAGCGGTGAGGGGGCCTCGGGCGAGTCGGAGAATCGGCCGAGGCCAGCGGTGTTTAGCTGGTTTCGATCTTTACGAAGTCTAAGCAGTCGTTTTTTGGGTCTTGCTTAGGGTACCCCTTCTCACGGTATCCGACAGTAGCCCCCGAGCCTTGGGGGGAGTGGAGGCACTCCCCCTGAGGTTCTGACGAGGATTGGCTCTCGACAGTTCCCGTTGGGATGGTGTTTTGTACTCGAGGTTTCGGTGGGTGCGCGCGAGCGCACCCGCCGGGTGTAGCCCCCGAGGCCCTGGAGGAGTGATTTCACTTCTTCAGGGGCTTTTTTCTCTTTCGAGTGAGGGGTGTTTGCCGGGCCCATGGGTGCGAGTTCGGATCGCAGGGCCTTGACGATGCTGCGGAAAAAGCCCCTCAGCCTCCGCCTGGAGCGAGAGGGCCGTCAGGGGTTCCCCCGGCTTTTTGTACGACCCCCGTGCTTCCTTTTCGCTCGGAAGGAGGGGTGGAAGATGCCGTGCTACCCTCGGTGGGCGCGAGCGTCGGCATTTCCGGTGAGCTGTTATCGGGTAAGTCCGAGTGGAGGCCCGTACCCCGTTCGCTGGGGGTCGGCTAGCGGTCCGGAGACACGCTCCAAGAGTACCGGCGGGTTTCTCTAGTGGGTGCCGAGGCCAGTTCGCTGGGCCTCGGTGGCTCGGTGCCTCCCTACGGTGGGATCCCATTCGGAGACCTCCCTGCCGGTCTCGGACACTGACACAGGGTGCGCCCGTACAGGCTCGCCCGTAGTCGTCCCTGACTCTTTGCCCTGGGGCAGCTGTCGAAACCCCTGGGGGCCCAGCCTTCGAACCCCTGGACCGTAACGGGCTTGGGTCGCTTTGTCTTTATCTTGGGCGTAGGAAGAGCCCCGAGCCTCCGCACGGGGCGAGAGGGCGGTCAGGGGTCCTCCCGACTTTTTTGTCCGTCCCCCGCACGTCCTTTTCGCTCGGACGGGGGGCTGTTTGCCGAGCCCACTCGTGTGCGAGCTTGAGCCGCTGGGTCTCGGCAAAGTTGCAGGAGGAGCCCCCGAGTCTCTCGCGCGGAGCGAGAGAGCGATCAGAGGTCCCCCTGGCTTTTTGGTTCGCCCCTCGCGCGTGAGGGTCTGTCTGCCGAGCCCCCCTCGGGTGCGAGCCTAGGTCGCGGGGTCTCGGCGTCTTTTGCAGAAGGAGCTCCCTAGCCTCTGCATGGAGCAAGAGGGCCGTCAGGAGCTCTTCTGGCTTTTTGAACGACCCTCGCGCTTCCTTTTCGCTCGGAAGGAGGGTTTGTTTTGCCGAGCCCCCTCGTGTGCGAGCCTAAGTCGCTGGGCCTCGGCAATGTTTTTGCAGGAAGAGTCCCTTAGCCTCTGCGCGGAGCAAGAGGGCCGTCAGGGATTCTCCTGACTTTTTACTCGACCCTCGCGCTTCCTTTTCGCTCGGAAGGAGGGGTGGAATGTGCCACGCTACCCTCGGTGGGCGCGAGCGATGGCAGTTTCCGGTGAGCTGTTATCGGGTAAGTCCGAGTGGAGGCCCGTACCCCGTTCGCTGGGGGTCGGCTAGCGGTCCGGAGACGCGCTCCAAGAGTACCGGAGGGTTTCTCTAGTGGGTGCCGAGGCCGTTCGCTGGGCCTCGGTGGCTCGGTGCCTCCCTACGGTGGGATCCCATTCGGAGACCTCCCTACCGGTCTCGGACACGACACAGGGCGTCCCAAGCGTTTCGCTTGCTTGGGCCTCGGCCTCGTATAGGCTCGCCCGTAGTCGCCCCTGACTCTGTTGCCCTAGGGGCGGCTGTCGAAACCCCTAAGGGCCCAGCCTTCGAACCCCTGGACCATAGCGGGCTCGGTGCCCAGTTCCTTTGCCTGAAAGGAATCGGGGGGGTTATTTCTCTCCCTATGGCTAACAACGGCAGGCGCGTCTTTTGAGGCGACTTTTTCGGGGTAGCGAAACGGCGCCTGCTGCTGCTGCGGTTGGACGCGACGTGGCATCAGCCGACGGGACGTATCTGCACGCACTGATTTAATGAGGAGGGAGTGGGCGCGTGGGCGGTAAAACCGGATCTGGATAACCGCGCCGGATCTTTTGGGGGAAACTTCCCCGATTTCGTCGCCCGGCGGTTTCGTCTTGTCCCTGCATAAATACGCAAAGAACCTCGCCCTTCCCCTTCTTACCTTTTCCGCACTCGCCTTTGCTGCCTCCGTGCCGTTGCTGAGAGCATAGAGCGCCGGGGAGGAGAAGGGGAAGGGCGAGAGACTGAAAGAGAGAGGGAGAGAGATTACCGCCGTAGCAGCGTCCTCCGCCGCGCAATGGCTGGTGGTCCCGTCATCCTCCCAGGCGGATCCCTGGGAGCGGTCCGACGTCACCGAGGAGAAGCTGCAGTCGCTCGTGGAGGCCGGTCTTCTTCGCCCGATCACCGACCCTGACGAGCCGGAGTGGATTGCTCCGGGGAACGAGTCGGAGCCGAGGCCGCGCGACGGCTACGTGGTGAGCTTCGTCGTCTTCCACGAGCGAGGCCTCGGGTCGCCGGTGGATAACTTCATGCGGGCGCTCCCGCACTACTATGGCGTGGAGCTTCACAATTTCAGCCCCAACTCCATCGCGCAGGCGGCCATCTTCGTCGCCGTCTGTGAGGGGTACTTGGGGATCGCTCCCCACTGGGAGTTGTGGCTCCACTTGTTCCGAGCGACGTTCACCACCAAGCCGGGGGGAACGAGGGGGGCTCGGAAGGTGCAGAGGGCCGGCGGCTGCACCCTTCACGTATGCCAAGACCGGCAGTCCCTCTACATCCCGGCCCAGCTGTCCTCGTCCAACCGTCGTTGGTATGACGGCTGGTTCTACCTCCGCAACGACGGCGGAGGACTTCCCCCTTATACCGGGCGGGTTGTAGAGAGTCAACCAGAGAAATGGGGATACGGCGTCGTCAAGGTCGATCAGCCTAGGCTGGAACCGCTCTTGAGGGCCTTGGGGAAGCTGCGTGACCACGGCCTTTCGGCGGCCGTGGTCGTGGCGGCTTTTCACCGCCGGAGGGTGTTGCCGCTGATGGCCCGGCGGCGGCGGCTGTTCGAGATGACGCCGGGCGATCCGATCGCTGGTGTCAAGATGTCCGCCTTCGCCCTTACCGATGACGAGACCCTGCGTCGGGTGAGAGAGGCGGTAGACGGGAAGCCGAAGATTGATGATTTGATGCCGTTCCCGATGCGCCCGTCGCGGGGGTATGTCTCGCTGGTAAGTTGGATGTTGTCGAGGCTTTCGCGGCCTTCTTGTTTTTCGTTTTTTTTCTTTTTTGTCTGTTGTCTTACTTCGTTGTTCCCACAGGGGATAAGAGACGTGCGAGGCTCCCCGCCGCCCGTTCCCGAGGACGCCCGGTGGCGATCCGTGAACAGGGCGCGTGCCGAGGAGGAGGAGAAGAAGAAAGATGCCAAGGAGGCGAAGCGCACGAAGAAGCTCCTCGCGCGCGAAAAGCTGGACGCCCGTCGCCGGCGTCAGAAGCTCGACGGTCTCCCGTTGGAGCCGTCTCCCTCGTCGTCGATGTCGGATTCTTCGGGCGACGGCGGCGGGCGCGAGGTGGGGACGGCCTGCCTGGAACACCTCCCCGACATTAGGGAGATGGTGCCCGGGGCGCCGGCAAGGAGCCTGACGCTCCCAGGAGGAGGAGGTGTCCCGGGGCCGGTGGCGGCTCGTCCCGGGGCCGAGGCCGACACACCCGAGGCGCGGGTGTTGGAGGAGCGTGCCGTCAGCCCGATGGGTTTCGACTGGTGGAGGTGGAGCCGGCGACGGTGGGGGCGACCCCATCGTCTCCGCGAAGGGTCGAGGAGGTGCCGGGGCCCGACGGAGGCCAGCTGGCACCGGTGGACACCGAGGCCGCGCTGCTGCCACCACCGCCGCCGTTGCAGAGGAGGCTGGCGGTGTCGAAGCGGCTGCATCCCCGTTCGCGGTAAGCGTTTTTTCTGGTGGAGTCCGTAGTACTTCTTGTTTGCCCCTCGGTCGCATGCTGACCTTGGGAGTGTCTTTGCTTCCAGCCAGACGCATCTGGTGGAAGATCCTCCCTTGGCGCCCCGTAAGGCGCTCAAGGTGAATGTTAGCTCCTCCGCCCATCAGGCAGCGGAGGCGCAGGCTGGCGTGCAGCGTGGCTGCGGCGTCGGGCGGGGCCATTTCGGAGGAGGCGGCTGCCCAGGAAAAGGGTGCCGAGGCAGCCGCGGAGCGAGGTGGAGGAGGAGGAGCCCACGCCTCGCGATGTCGTGGGTCTTGGGGCGAAGGAGGCTGGGGCGTCCACCATTGCCGAGGCCATTGAGGGTGAGGCCAGAGCCCCCAAGACCTCTAAAGCCAGGGCGGTGGACGCCGGGGCCACCGAGGTAGAGATGGCGGAGGCCAGAGCCCCCGGGTCCATCGAGGCCGAGGCGATGGAGGTGGAGACGGAGCAAATTTTGGCGCCGCCCCTGGTTCAGACAATCTCGTCTGATGATTCTTCCCGAGGGAAGGAGGCGGCGGACGTCGAGGCGGCCAGTACCACGGAGCAGCCGGTCCCAGATCCCGCCGAGGGGAGTTCGGCCCTTGCCCGGCTACGGCCCGAGCCCCGTGGGTGGAACTTCCCGCGTGTTTTCTGGCGGAACCAGGCTGATCCCGAGGGGGAGCCTGTGTTCGCCCTTGAAGATATCGCAGAGGGGGGGCGGTGGGATACCCTCGAGCAGTACCGCCAACTAGCAGTGCGGTCGCTGCAGACTGGCGATGACTATTATGGGACGGGACTTGCCCGGTGTCACCCAGGTAAGTACTTTCCTCTCCCGTGCCGAGTTGTTTTCTCTTCGAGTCCCCTCGTAGTGTTTTGACGCGCGTTTCTTACCTTTATAGGAGCTCGAGACCCGGTCCCTTGGGAAATCGGTGTTCCTACGAAGGGAGAGGGATATCTGGGACCAGCTCCGGCGGCAGAAGGGCCTGCTTGCCGATGCCCAGGGGCTTTTGTCAGCGCGGAGTGCGGAAGTGGAGGACCTCCGCCTTCGTTGTGCTGACCTTCAGGCCGAGTTGGTCACGGCTAAGGGGCAGGCTGCCCCCTTGGTGGCGAAGATCAAGGAACTGGAGGAGGAGCGAGACTCCTTCAGGTCTCGGGCCCAAGAAGCGACGGCCTCTGCGAAGGCCACAGCCGGGCAGCTGGGTGCGGAGCAGAGCGAGCATCAGGCGACGAGAGTCGCCTTGGCAGAGGCTACCAAGGCGGCCGAGGCCTCTCGGGTCGAGGTCCTAGCCTGGAAGAACAAGGCCGAGGGTAAGTTCCGCTGAACCGTGTTCCTTGTTCCATTTGTTCCGGTTCGCGTTTGACTCCTGACCCCTCGTTGCGACGTAGATCTGAAAAAAGAAGCTTCCCAGGCGGCTGAGGCCTCCGTCGCAGCGCAAGCGGCGCTGGATGTTGAGGTCCGGGAGCACGAGGCGCTACGCAGCGCTGTCCGTACCGCCTGCGAGGCCCTGGACGTCGAGGAGGTCCAATCAGCCAGCTCCCTTGGGAGCCGCCTGATTGCGTTGAGCGGCCGCGTCCACGAGAGGCTCCGGGGGGCGTTGCACACGGGTGTCAAGCGCGCCCTGGCCGTCGTCTCCTCGCACTACGCCATCAACCTCGAGGCTGTCAGCGATGGCTATGTGTTGCCAGAAGATGACGAGGAGGCTGATGCGGAGGTCGTGAAGCTGTTGGAGGCGGCCGAGGCACCTGGCACGGCGCTGGCTGGTCTATTTGAAGAAGAGGTGGTCCCTCCCGCGCCGGCCACCGATCCTTGAGCTTTGACCTAGGGCCAAAAGGGGCCATGTAACCGGATTGAGTTAGTTGCCGTATCAGTGACGTTTTTGTGGCTGTTGAGGCCTTTTAAAGTATTTGCGTATGTGCGTCTTTTAACCGTTTTCTGTTCTACTTCCGAGCCTGTGCCCTCTGTCTCGATCTTGGGAACCCGCAAAGAAATCCCTCGGGACTTAAGCCGTCCTTCGGCGAAGGGTGGTGAGGGAGCTGCCGTAGCCCAGAGGCGTAGGCCGTTCTCATGACTCGACCGGCCCTTTGGCCTCTAGACAAACTTTTGGTCTTTGGGTTTCTTGTGAAGGTCCCGTCGGAGCGCGAGAGAGTTTGGCGTAAAATTTTTTTGAAAGACCATTAACCAACGGTTTCGGGACTTAGGGGGTTTCCCCTTTTTAGCCCCCGAGGGAGGCTCGGCTTTGCAGAGGCAGAGCCGAGTCTCCCTTATAGCGCTATTGTGACGTCGAGCCCCTATTGATAGACAAGCTCTCTGCATAGAACTTCCTCGAAGCTTACGCTATCCTTTGGGTGAAAAGGTGGTGAGGGAGCTGCCGTAGCCCGGAGGCGTAGGCCGTTCTCACGGCTCGGCCGGCCTTTTCGCCTTTGAGACGATCGTACGGTCCTTAGGTTCTATACAATCGACTTGTCTATAAGGGGGGGCCTCGAAAGATTATAACAACTAAGAACGCTTCTTTATTGTATTTCGAGAAACAATGTAAACAACGTTTGGAAATTTAAGGGTAGAAATGACGTAGCTGTTCTATGTTCCAAGCGTTTGTGAAGATTTCGCCCTTCTCGTTGGCCAACTTGTAGGTCCCAGGCTTCAGCACTTGAGCGACAATGTACGGCCCTTCCCAGGGTGGGGTCAGCTTGTGGCGGCCCTTGTTGCTCTGCCTCCGTCTCAGCACCAGGTCGCCCACCTTCAGGTCTCGGCTTTGGATGCGCCGGGCTTGGTAGCGCCATAGGGCTTGCTGGTACCTGGCTGAGTGTAGCAGCGCGACGTCTCGGGCTTCCTCCAGTTGGTCGAGGGCGTCTTCGCGGGCAGTGCGGTTGCTTTGCTCGTTGTACGCCTATAGCCTCGGGGAACCGTATTCTAAGTCAGTGGGGAGGATGGCCTCGGCTCCATAGACTAGGAAGAACGGTGTGAATCCCGTGGCTCGGCTTGGGGTATTTCTTAGGCTCTAGATGACTAACGGGAGTTCGGCAAGCCATTTCTTGCCAAACTTCTTCAATTGGTTGAATATTCTTGGCTTAAGGCCTTGTAGGATCATGCCGTTGGCACGCTCTACTTGGCCATTCGTCCTTGGGTGCCCTACGGCCGACCAAGCCACCCGGATGTGGTGGTCGTCGCAGAACGTTAGGAACTTGCGTCCGGTGAATTGTGTCCCATTGTCAGTGATGATGGTGTTAGGAACCCCTGAACCTGTGGATGATATCGGTAAAGAACAGCACCGCTTGCTCGGATTTGATCTGAGCGATTGGACGAGCCTCGATCCATTTGGAGAATTTGTCGATAGCTACCAGCAGATGGGTATGGCCCCCGGGTGCCTTCTGCAGAGGCCCAACCATGTCCAGCCCCCACACAGCGAATGGCCATGTGATGGGGATGGTTTGGAGGGCTTGGGCCGGAAGGTGCGTCTGTCGAGCAGTAGTACTGGCATCCCTCGCAGGAGCGTACTAGCTTCGTGGCGTCGGCCACCGCCGTTGGCCAATAGAAACCTTGGCGGAAGGCGTTACCTACGAGCGCCCGAGGCGCCGCGTGGTGCCCACAGACTCCCGCGTGCAAGTCCCAAAGTAAGGATTGGCCAGCCTCGGTGGTGATGCATCGTTGGAGAATACCAGATGGGCTACGCCTATACAACTCGTCGTCGCAGAGGGCGTAAGTCTTGGCGCTGTCGCGCAAGCCATCGGGCTTCGGTTCTGTCAGCAGGCAGTTCTCCTCGAACGAGGTGATCAAGGAAAGGGACTCGCCAGTCCAGTTCCTTGGTCGGCCTTGGGAGGCTCTGCGTCAATCACCATGGCCTCGGGCTCGGCGGGCGAGGTCTCGGTGGCAGAGGGGGCCTCGGGCCCTGCGGTGGGCTCGACCGATGGGCCCTCTTCCATTACTGAGGCGTAGTCGACTGGATGGCTTGTGGAGGTCTCTGGCGAAGACGTTCGGGGGGACCGGGGTCCGTGCAGATGCCATCTTTGCTAGTTCGTCCGCGGCCTCATTGAACTTTCGTGCAACGTGGTTGAGTTCGAGACCGTCGAACTTGTTCTCCTAGGCGACGTACCATCGCAGCAGTACGCCTTCATTTTGGGGTCATGGCAGCTTGACTCTTTCATCACCTGATCGACGACGAGCTGCGAATCACCCCGTATGTCGAGACGTCAGTACTCCAAGTTCGATGGCGACTTGCAGGCCGTTGATGAGGGCCTCGTATTCGGCGACATTGTTGGAGGCGGCGAAGTGAAGCCGGATCATGTAGCGCATGTGTACTCCGAGGGGCGAGACCAGGAGCAGGCCCGCGCCAGCCCCAGTCTTCATCAGAGACCCGTCGAAGTACATGGTCCAGCATTCTGATTGGATCTGAACAGGGTGGCAGCTGTGTGTCGGTCCATTCGGCTACAAAGTCGGACAGGACCTGTGATTTGATCGCTTTCCGAGGCGCGAAGGACAAGGTTTCCCCCATGAGTTCGACAGCCCACTTGGCTACTCTACCCGAGGCCTCCCGGTTTTGGATTATCTCTCCCAGAGGAAAAGACGACACCACAGTCACCGGGTGGGACTCGAAGTAGTGACGCAGCTTGCGTCGAGCCAAGACTACGGTGTAAACCAGCTTCTGGATGTGGGGGTAACGCGTCTTAGTTTCAGAGAGCACTTCGCTGATGAAGTAAATAGGTCGTTGGACGGGTAGAGCATGTCCCTTCTCCTGCCTCTCGACTACTACGGCCGCGCTGACCACTTGGGTCGTCGCGGTGACGTAGAGCAAGAGGTGCTCGCCCTCGGTGGGCGGTACCAGGACGGGGGGGTTGGTCAGCAGTGCTTTGAGCCTGGCGAGGGCTTCCTCGGCCTCGGCTGGTCCAAGAAAAGCGCTCGGACTTTCTCAAGAGGCGGTACAGGGGCAGGCCTTTTTCGCCGAGGCGCGAGATGAAGCGACTTAGGGCCGCAAGGCATCCCATGACCCTCTGTACTCCCTTGAGGTCTCTGATTGGTCCCATGCTGGTTATAGCTGAGACCTTCTCTGGGTTGGCCTCAATGCCGCGTTCCGAGACTATGAATCCCAAGAGCATGCCTCGGGGGACCCCGAACACGCACTTCTCGGGGTTGAGCTTGATGCCCTTCTCTCTAAGGCATTTGAAGGTCACCCTCAAGTCATTCACGAGATTTTCGGCCTTTCTGGTTTTGACCACTGATGTCGTCTACGTAGGCCTCGACAGGTCTGCCCAATGTTGTCGCCAAAGACCTGGGTCATGCACCGCTGGTACGTGGCACCTGCGTTTCTGAGGCTGAAGGGCATCGTCACGTAGCAGTACATGCCAAACTGGTGTGATGAAGGAAGTCGCGAGCTGGTCGGACTCTTTCATCTTGATCTGATGGTATCCGGAGTACGCATCGAGGAAAGACAGGGTCTCGCACCCTGCGGTGGAATCAACTGATCTGATCGATTCGAGGTAATGGGAAGGGGACCTTTGGACAGGCTTTATTCAGACCGGTGTAGTCTACACACATCCTCCACTTCCCATTTTTCTTCTTGACTAAAACGGGGTTAGCCAACCACTCTGGGTGGGATACTTCCTTGATGAACCCGGCCGCCAAGAGCTTCTGTACCTCCTCCCCGATGGCCCTGCGCTTTTCTTCGTCGAAGCGGCGCAGGCGTTGCCTCGCCGGTCTAGATCCAGCCCGGATGTCCAGGGCGTGCTCGGCGACTTCCCTCGGTATGCCCGGCATGTCTGAGGGACTCCATGCGAAAATGTCGGCGTTCGCACAGAGAAAGTCGACGAGCACGGCTTCCTATTTGATGTCGAGGGTGGCGCTGATCTTCAGCGCCTGGTTCGTCGGGGCATGCGGGGTCGACTGGGATGAGTTTGATGGTTTCAGCGGGCTCGAACGCCCCCGCACGACGCTTGGAGTCAGGCACCTCACCACTGAGCTGGTCTAGGTGGGCGATGAGGGTCTCGGCCTCCGCAAGAGCCTCGGTCGTACTCGATGCACTCGACGTCGCAGTCGTATGCATGTTCGTACGTGGATTCGATTGTGATGACACCATTAGGGCCTGGCATCTTGAGCTTGAGGTAGGTATAGTTGGGCACTGCCATGAACTTGGCGTAGCATGGTCGCCCCAGGATGGCGTGGTAGGCTCCCCCGAACTCGACTACTTCGAAGGTGAGGACTTCCTTGCGGTAGTTGGAAGGGGTGCTGAAGCAGACGGGAAGGTCGATGCGCCCGAGGGGTTGCGTGCAGCCTCCCCGGCACGATGCCGTGGAAGGGTGCAACGTCGCCTCGTAGCCTCGACCGATCGATCTCCTAAGAGCTCTAGGGTGTTGGCGTAGAGGATGTTGAGGCCGCTGCCTCCGTCCATCAACACCTTGGAGAGTCGGGTGTTGCCGATGATCGGGTCGACGACCAGCGGGTACTGCCCGGGATTCGGAATACGGTCGGGGTGGTCACCTCGATCGAAGGTGATCGCCTCTCGGGACCAGTCGAGGTACTGGGGGGTGGCCACTTTGACCGAGAAGACTTCTCGGCGTTCCCTCTTACGCTGCCGCAGCCGTAAGGCATGCTAGGGCCCATCGAAGATCATGAAAGCGTTGCGTACCTCGGGGAACCCATCGTCCTTGTCCTCGTTCCGACCGCCGGCGCCCTTCTGCTTGGCGTCGTCGTCGGGGAGCCTGAGCCTGGCGTAGTAGCACCGCAGCATGGTGCAATCCTCGAGAGCATGCCTCACCGGACCTTGATGGTAAGGGCAGGGCTTCTTCAGCATGTCGTCGAATAGCCCGGGGCCGCGGGGGCCTCGGGGATTCTTGCGATCTGTTGTGGCGACATGGATTGCCTCGAGGACCTCCTGCTTCCCTGGGCGACCCTTCTTCTTTTTCTTAGGGAGGTGGGAGGCTGAGGCCACGGGGGCCTCTTCCCTCCGCTTACCCTTGGAATCGGCGTCGGGGAAGATGGCTTCAACAGCCTCTTCCCCTGAGGCGAAGCTGGTGGCGATGTCGAGGAGCGTGGCAGCAGAGCGCGGGACATTGCGTCCTAACTCTCGGACCAAGTCCCGACAAGTGGTGCCAGAGAGGAAAGCCTGGACGATCTCCGAGTCGCCGACGCTGGGTAGCTCGGTGCACTGTTTGGAGAAGCGCCGGATGAAGTCTCGGAGAGACTCGTCCGGCTTCTGGCGGTAGCTCTTAAGATCCCAGGAATTCCCAGGGTGCACGTAAGTGCCCTGGAAGTTCCCGACGAAGATCCTAACCAAGTCGCGCCAGTCGTGGATTTGCGAGGGAGGGAGATGCTCGAGCCAGGCTCGTGCCGAGTCTGACAAGAGCAGAGGGAGATTGCGGACGATGAGCAGGTCATCGTCCGCGCTGCCTAGCTGGCAGGCCAGGCGGTAATCGGCGAGCCAGAGCTCCGGGTTGGTCTCACCGCTGTACTTCGCGAGATTGGCCGGCTGTCGGAACCGGGCGGGGAAAGGAGCCGCGCGGATGGCCCTACTAAAGACCTAAGGGCCTAGCGGCTCAGGGGAAGGACTGTGGTCCTCACCGCTGTCGTAGCGACCGCCTCGGTGTGGGTGGTAGCCCCGGGCGGCTCCATCGTCGTGGCGCCGTCGCCTGCCAACTACTTCGTGGTCGCCCCGTGCCTCGCGTTGGTCTCTAGGTCGATCGCGTACTGAGGGGGCCCTGTTGACCGTCGGCGTGCGAGCGGCCTCGGGACGGACCGAGGCATCCTGGCCCCGGCGAGGTTGCGCTGTGGGCTGCTCCGAAGTGCCTCCGCGCCGGCGGGAGGCGGAACTTTCGGCCTGCTGCACCGCTGCGGTCTCGAGGAGGTCGCGGAGCTCTCCACGGACCCGTCGCCCCTCGGTGGTGGAGGGCTCAGGCATCGCTCGGACCAGCATCACAGCCGCTACGACATTCTGGCTAGCGTGATTAAAGATTGGGGGCGGCTCTCCCCCCTCGTTGTCGTTGATGCGGTGATGGATGTCGCGGGCCCTCCCTCGGGCTCCTCCGCCCTCACCACGCCCTTGCTGCTCCTGCTCAAGAGTGTCCCGAAGCTATTGTAGAAGGAGTCGGTCTTGTTCGACCTTGGCTTGAAGCTCGCGGAGCTGCTCCAGGTCTGGGCGTCGATGTCCCCCGCGAACGGGATTCTCGTTCCGTGCTGCCGGGGGTTCGAGACGCGGAGGTGTGGCGTCGCCCGCCCCTGCCCGGGGCGGGGAATGGTTGCCTGTCCTCTCGTCCTCTTCGCCCGCCCTTGGCATCCCGAGCCCGACATGGAAGCACTAACGAGATGGATCATAAGTCCCTTCGTCGTCGGAGTCGGAGTAGCCGAGGCAGTAGTCGCTTGCAGCCAAGAATTGGCGCAAAGCCCCAGGGTTGTGGAGTTCGGAGAAATCCACCCTGGGCCATGCCTCATCCTCGTCCGAGGAGTCAGAGCGGATGCTCAGGTCGAGAGCGAAGCGCTGGCGGCGTTCCGAGGGGTGCTCGTGAGTGGCAGCGTAAGCGTAGGCGTAAGAGGCGGCGACATTTCTCAACCCAAAGGGGTATGGTGACGGTGCCGTCTCCATATTCTGCCCCGCTGGGGTCGGCTCTTTAGGGAGTGGTGGAGCAGAGCTAGACGACTGGGCATCACCGCGAGCCGCCGGCGATTTTCCTTCGTCCATGCTCAGGCCAGACAGGTCCCCAGCCAGGGACCCCGTACCAATAGTTGGTCGTAGGGTATCGGTGGGGAGTGGCGTGCCGCCCTGGGTTCGCGTAGCATCAGGGTGGCCTTGCTCGCGTCGTGCCTGGCGAGCATGGCGAGAGCGGCCGCCCGGGCGCCGCCTATGCCTGGGCTGCCGGGGCGTGACTTCATCGTCGGACGGTGGGGCTCGAGGGGTGAGGAGCACCATGTCGTACTCATGCCCTAGAGACATGAACTCTAGGCTCCCGAACCAAACTATGGTGCCGAGACGCAATGGTCATACGGGGTCTGCCATCCGGAACTTGCTAGGATGACGAAGCCGACACGCAGCTTCCCCTACCTGGCGCGCCAACTGTCGGTGCTTTGGAACTAGGGGTCCCTCAACCAACGAGTGAATTTGTGATGCATGCCCCTAATCCCGGATGGTGATGCAAAAAGACACAAGGTTTATACTGGTTCAGGCAATCGAGGCCCTACGTCCAGTCCGAGAGATCGATCTTGTATTCCTTGCACCGGAGTGCTCGTAGTAGGGGGTTACAAACTAGGTGAGAGAGGGAGCTAGCCCCAGGTCTCGGCATGGGTGGTGCGGGCTACTTGAGGCGTTGTTCCCAAGCAGCGTAGGAGTGCGCAGTTCTAGCGGTGTGTTCGTCTTTCTCCTGGTCGCCCCTAGAAATGGCCCCGGTCCCTCCCTTTTATACTCTAAGGGAGACCTAGGACCGTACATAGATTGCTACATAGCGCTTCTGTAAATGGGGTGGCGTGTCCGAGCCCTGTAGCCAGCCACTGTTGTGGTATGGCCGATGGAGTGGCCCCGTCCTTGTCATGCAGAAGTGACGCGCCGGTCATACTTGATTTTGTACGTCGTGGGGCTCCAGTACAGCTTGATGCAGGACATGGCGGGCGACGTGCTGGTCACCGTGCAATGACATCGTAGGGAGCAGCGGCCCTGCAGACGCCGAGGCCGAGCCATCGTGGGGGGCTCGGCGGACATGGATCCTCAGGCTGCCGAGCCCTTGAAGCAAATTGCCGAGGCCTTGGGGGGAGTTATTGGACCTGGGTACTGATTCCGAGGTCACAGTAGCCCAGACGTGGCTTCCCACGCTGCGTTGTCCTCGGAGCAGGAGTTGGCAGCACAGTGAGACATGGGCGTCCACCATGTGTATGGTGGTTAGTACAGTGGCAGGTAACCCCTGCCCAGTCCGGGCGACGTGCAGGTCATCGTGTGATGACGTCGTGGGGAGCTGTGGCTCTACAGGTGCCGAGGCCAAGCCATCGTGGGGGGCCCCGGTGGACGTGGGTCCTCAGGCTGCCGAGCCCCTGAAGCAAACCACCGAGGCCTTGGAGGGAATTATTGGTCCTGGGTACTGATTCTGAGGCCACAGTAGCCCAGACGTGGCTCCTCATGCTATGTTGTCCTTGGAGCAGGAGTTGGCAGCTCAGTGAGGCATGGGCGTCAACCATGTGCATAGTGGTTAGCACAGTGGCGGGTAACCCCTGCCCCGTCCTGCCTCCTGTCCCGTCGGCCATTTCGCTGTACTGTGCCGAGCATGCGGCCGATGTCAGGGGCAGCAGTTGGCTGAGTTGATGCGACACGACGTTTTGTCAGAGGGACAGGAGAAGGAAGAGGCAGCGGAGTGCTGCCGAGCCCGCCTCGCGCGAGATGGAGGGTCAGTGGCCCGGCCGAGGCCTTTGGCGGGGAGTCGCTCGAGGTCAGTGGTGAGGGGGCCTCGGGCGAGTCGGAGAATCGGCCGAGGCCAGCGGTGAGGGGGCCTCGGGCGAGTCGGAGAATCGGCCGAGGCCAGCAGTGTTTAGCTGGTTTCGATCTTTACGAAGTCTAAGCAGTCGTTTTTTGGGTCTTGCTTAGGGTACCCCTTCTCACGGTATCCGACAGGAGGCTACTCGATAGCTTGAGGACAAGTACTTTTAGGAAAAGTTAGAGCAGGTCAAAACCGCATCAAATGTAGAAGGTAGACAATGGCTCATAGGTTTGATGAGGGATTTGGAGAAATAGACGAGAGCTCACGACGCCGGTGGATGGAGGTACGAGTTTTAGTGTAGCAACATGGCGGAGTCATTCAATAAGTTGCTATTGTGGATACGTGGTATGCCCGTGAATGCAATCGTTCAATTCACCTTCTATAAGCTTGTTGCCTGGTTCCACGATAGACATGCCCATGCATTACAGTTGTGGAGTGATGGAGAGATATGGGCTCCGAAACTAAAGGCACACCTAGAGAAGGCAAGAGAAAGGGCTGGCACACATGAGGTTACATGCTCTGATCACGCCACAGGGACTTATTAGGTCGAGCATAGGGGCAGTACAACGTCCGATGGCGAGGTCCGAGAGTCGATGATACATGTGGTTGTCCTCCAAGATTTCAAGTGCACTTGTGGTAAACTAAGGCAGTACCACTTTCTATGTTCTCATTTGGTGGTAGAAGCTAGGTATCGCAACTATAATATCGAGAGGAGGATACCTCATGAGTTCAGTGTCAACACGCTTGTGGACACATGGAGCCCCCGCTTCGTGTCTTTTTAGGACCCTAGAGAGTGGCCTCCATATGATGGGCCGAAGTACATTGTGGATCTAGCTTACCATTAGAACAAGCGTGGATCAAGGCAGAGGACGAGGCACAGGATGGTTATGAATCAGATACCTGGAAGAACGAGGCGTGGGAGAGGAACTCCATTTGTTACTGACCCCAAGCAGTACGAGTGCGGCAAGTGCGGTAGACTTGGCCACAATTCATGAAGTTGCCATTGGCAGATTAGTGAGGTGCGACTATTGGTTGATTTTATTATTTTATATTTATTGTATTCATTTAATTAATTATGCATGTCTCAATTTATGCTTGTATTTGTGTCAATTACTTATACATTTCTAAGTTCATGTTTCATTGTATATTGAAATTCTAATTCATTCACTTTTTTCTAGGATGGAGCAATTCCACCTGTTCGACCCGACGTACGAGATGACCCACCGAGGACGTCTCAAAGCGCTGGGGTAGGTAATAATCTATAAGTTTTGTTCAAAATTTGGTGAGCGTACATGTGTTCGTGAAGCAACAGGAGACGATGTTTTATTCGATGTAGGACCTTTCGCTCCTTCGTCCTAGAACCCACAGTGGGTTCTTGGACATGCAGTACGACGATAGGTACACTCCTTTCCTGCAAAGAGCTGGCCTGGATATCATCTCTTTTTAGGTCCATCGTGGGTTGCCCAAGTTTAACTCAGTGGCCATAACTACGTTGGTTGATAGGTATTAAATTGAATCATTGCATCCATTCATGGCCATTTGTTCATGCGATTGACTTTTTGACAAGTAATCTTGCTTTGTCTTAAATATAGGTGGCGACCAGAGACTCAGCTTCCACCTACCTTTTAGGGAGATGACAGTCACGCTCTAGGACTATCAGAAGATGCTAGGCCTAAGGATTCACGGCAACCTAGTCACCGGGCAGTACAGGTTAGAGGCCTAGAGAGCACGAGTGGAGGCCTTCCTTGGGCGTGAGCTTGGCGAGCAAGGGGCTCGCACTTCTAGAGTTCCCATCTCCTGGCTACGGGAAGAGTTCGCATAGTGCCCCGAGGAGGCAGATGAGGAGACAGTTGGGTACTACTGCAGGGCATGGATCCTACACCTGTTTACCTGCGTTCTCTTCCCCGACGCCATGGGTGATAGTGCGTCCTAGATGTGGATCCACTGCCTCAGTGACTGGGACCAGGCGGGTCACTACAGTTGGGGCTCTATAGTCTTGTGTTTTCTATACCGGTAGCTGTGCGAGGGGTGTCGTCGGTCTTCGTCCAACCCGTCACTTGGTGGATGCGTGTACCTGTTACAACTGTGGATGTGGGTTCATCTTCCAGTTGGCCGTCCAAAGGTTTTGGCTCGTTGTGAGTGGTTCCAAGGTTAGCCTCTAAGTCGGCAGCCGACGTGGGTGTACCTTTGGGACCAGGTCAGGGTTCCATACACGAGGTTAGACCGGGTGTACATTGAGTTCACGAATGAGCTAGACACGCTGACGGCGTCTAGTGTAAGTAAATTTTATTTTTCATGCTTGTTTAAAAAGGATTAGTATACCATCTAACATCTTGTTTGGACATGTTGCAGGTGGAGTGGGAGTCGTACGGTGGAGAGGACGCACTTCCTTTTTAGTTGAGCAATGTTTGTGGGTTCGACGATGACTTCTATAGAATGAGGTGCCCTCTAATCTGCTTCTATGCTATTGAGTTTCACCTGCCAAATAGGGTTGCACGCCAATTTGGAGTGAGACAGCTTTGACTTATGGCTCTGTTCTCGACTGGCGTTGACTTACACAAGTAAGTGGTTTGATATTTCAAATGTCTTGTGATGGTCCATTTCTATTAATATGGTGACATGTATATGAATTCAAGTAATGATGACATACGTGCAGGTTGGATCGTTAGAAGAACAAGAAGATTTTTGACTGGGAGAGGCACCACCAGTCCTTCATTGAGCAATGGGAGGAGATGCACGATAATGTGGACGACAACAACGAGCCGCACATGAACTATGAGTTCAGGCGGTACCAAGCTTGGTACCAGTGTGTGACACGTTGTAGGCTAAGGGTATAGTGGACAGAAGATGACTATGCTGACATCGAGTCCTCCGACGATGAAGACACGGCGTACGACCAATCGACTCGTGCAGAAAGGCAGGACCGATCTTGGACAGAGTGGTAACCCAATTGTCTTATTTTTCTATGTTAAGTTGCACAACATTACATTAGGCGTTCTTGGACCAACATTAGGAGTTATCTATTTTAGTTAGTGCCACCTTTGAGCCGTATCACCCTTACAATAGGTTAGATTCTTGTACAAAAGAAAACAAAATCTATTGCTATCTGTTCAGAAGTATTATTACTGAGAACTTTATTGCAGGGCAATACACTCAAATGCTCAGTTGAAGAGATTGAGCGTATTCGGCTGAGAATCAGGGACGACTACATGCTTGGCTTCCTGGATGTAAGATTAAAAATATTCTTTCAAACATATCATTAATATGTTAGATTGTTTGAGTTAACATAGTTTTATACAATAGAGGCTGTCACGTCATCTATGCCGTGTGGCTGGTCGTTGTGGTTGCAGGACGGACATGATGCAAGATATGTACATTCCTTCCATAGGCAGAGGAGGCTTGGGTTCATCTAGCCAAGCAGCTATAGGAGATAGGGACGAGGACGAGGAAGACGACGACGATGACGTGGACAAGAGGCACAAGGAGCTTGGCCCCTCTTAGCTCCATGACGCTCCCTCAACTCATCCTACACCGCCTCTAGGCACTAGGCGACGCTGTCCATGTGACCCTTACACTCCAGGTACGAGCGCTCTCAGTCACAAGGGTAAGGGCAAGAGTAGGAGGCAGTGAGGGATGTGGTAGTTGTTAGTATGCACTATTATGGATTTTTTATTTACTTTTCTGTAACTATTTGGGACTATATGGATATTGTGGACTATTTGGACTATGCATGACATATTATGTTGGTTGTGATGTTCGTTGTGGTTGTATTTTGCTCCTTGGATGATTAAATGTTTGGAATATATAATGATGTCTCTGTTTGTAACTGTGGATGCTCCTAAAACAAGGGAAACTCTTGCGAATTTTTTCCATGAATCATTAATCATACTACACTGCTAAAAAGACATAAATGTAGTACATAGATTAACTATAAATTTGTTAGAATGCGTATAATCCAAACATATCGTACATATGCTTTGTAAATGAATCTAGGGTTACCAAGCAACAGTGAATGATTCTATGCTTTTCAGACAATAAAAATAGACTTTTCAGATGCAAGGACAACAATGATTTATCACATCACTGACATAGTACTGGCATGTAAGGAAGCACAACTCCACTCTATCTCCACCATCCATCTTATGACTGTTTGATCCAAGGGTTGAGGTGAAGAGGCACATGGATCGCTGATATGGCACATTGAGAGGCCTTCATTCCTCCTCTCAATCTATAAATAACCACTCACTCCCTCTCATTCACACACACAACAAGGAAGAAGAACACTCCACAACATTTTCTTTTATTGTAGTACCAATGTCTAGAGAGGAAAGGGGAAGGGAACTACCATTAGGTGGGAGGGTCCTCTTGGTTCCGATTTCTTTGAGGAAGCTCTTTATGAGAGGTTCTCAGTTGAGAGCAAAAGTGATTTCATCAAAGAGGCACCACTGAGAGGATACGATGAAAGGAAAGAAGAGTGGCCAAAATGCATGGTGAGGACTGCCTAGTGCAGATGTTCACTGAGGGAATAGATAGAGGTCGTCATTTCTTCAAATGCCCGCGAGCATGGGTAATTGCTATTACTATTTGTTTCTTCAGTATGTTTCTCTTGTATATAACTTACACGACATACTTATTGTAGTCTTCCTTGGTCGAAGAAAACTATGGGTTCAGTAGGTGGGTCGATCCTCGACCTATTTATCCACATGCGGAGTACATCTACTACCTATAGGACCGTATCTTCGATCTAGAAAGGGAAGTTAGTAGTGGTTACAAGGACGACGGACAGGACAATAACAACAATGGTGCCGATTCACAGGAGACACTCTGCAATGATCCATATTGCACCTGCCCTAACCACAAGAACAAGGGGCCTCCCCCGTCACCCTCGCTGCCACCACCAACAACAACAGGAGGCTACTATGGAGAAGGTGAACACAATTTGCTATGTGGCCACACTACTAGGATGACTTTATCTTTTTCGCATACCACATCTATGTGTTTTTCACACTCTGTACCCAGGTTCAGTACATGTTCTCACATGCCATTTCATGTGTTTCATGTGTTGAATTATATAATGTCGTACGTAGTTAGGTTTTATTTGTAGCACATGTTCACATTTCAATACGTCCGTAACATTAAGCGGAATATTGAGACCATAAATAATGAAAACAACCATATAATAAAAAGTTCAATACTATGCCACATTAAACAATATAATAATACTAGAAGTACGTGCTGATACTACACATAGGGGTAAATGCACTTCCAAATCCTCAGTCTGAAATATATTGAGTAAGCAACTCATCATCCGAGTATCCTCTACTACAACCCTGTTGCTGTGGCTAGGCTCACCTACGTTGCTCTGACCGGCCTGTCGCCTGTAGTAAGCATCCTCTGCTTCATCTGCGACCGCTACTGCCTGAGTGAAGAACACGTCGTCATCCTCCTCTGCCTGTAAGCACGCCTCTATTAGACCGATGAGCTCGCTCAGTCTACCAGTGTCTTCCTAAGCCTCCTCCGTCTGCAAGCCCGCCTCTGCTAAAGCGATGAGCTCGCTCAGTCTACTAGTATCATCCTCAGCCTCCTGTGCCTACAAGCCCGCCTCTGCTAGAGCAATGAGCTCACTCAATCTGCCAGTGTCGTCCTCATCCTCGTCCTCCTCATCAGACAACACAATCGGTGATTGAACGGTGCGACCAACTCGTGATCTATGCTCATCTAACTTCTTCTCCTCATACCTTGCACGAGCCAGCTCTGCGGCATGTTCCTCGCTGCAACCAATCCCTTCATGTATGAAATGCAATCAGTTAGCAACGTGATTATATTACATTTAAAATCAGGCAACGAAAAATGCTTTCAAGCACTCACTAGCACATAATGCAACAACATGCTCATTCAAGACCTACATCTGTACTCTTGTCTCCTCCCTTGCCTCATTCCTTGCCCTCTCCTCCCCCAACGTCATCCGTCTCTCCAATTCCCATTTGTTAAGCCCAACATCGATCGAGTTACATATACCGCGTTGTCTAGCAAACTCACACATCTTTTCTTTATGATGTTTAACGAATAGTTGACGTAGTCAGGTCCATATCCCCTCTTCCGTGCAATTACTTGCCTCTTCTTCAGTTCATCCAAGAACTTAGCTTGACCATCATAACATTCCCACCTGCATTTCCTTGTGCTCTGTTCAAACAAAAAATTATATCATATGTCTTTGCAAAATAAACAAAATACGATTTTATGTTTACCACAAAAATAACCAACCTCATCATACTCAACCATATAGCCGCAATAATGGCCTATTCTAAGCTCTGAAGGAACTATGCCATAGTTGGATTTAACACCACATTCGCACATGACAGGAGGTGCTTTGTAAATTACACTTTCTTTCTTCTTTTCCTTAACCTTTTGTGATTCTTCTAGCCATTGGTTCTTAGGACCATACAACCACTCCTTGAAATGACACTTCGCCATTGAAAACACCTAAATAAGTAGACATTAGTACATTGACACATATAGCTCAATATTTCAACACATACACTTTGCACTTACTTCATGCTTGTTTAGACACACAAACTCCAACGTATTCTCAGGGTTTATCACAGCTCGATCTCCACAATCGCACAGAGAAGGTTCCTCGAGTCGTCTAACTACGACTAGGTGCTTCTCCTTAGCCGTCATTGGCGGAGCGTTAGAGGGGGGTGGAACGCACCGCTTGAAATGCTCACGTGGATGTCTCCCTCTAAACCAATCATCGAAAAGAAGGTACCTAGGATCAAACTTGTCTGTACCGTCGATCCACTGAAAGAAAAAACACCTCTCATGGTCCTACACAATGAGATTCCAACAAAATATTAGTACCATACTTACACAAATAAAGAAAAAGGATAGTGGAAATAATTTCTTACATTAGAACAACTGCATGTGTAGAAGCAACGCGCCGCTGTGTCCGGATATTTCGATTGAAAAACATGGGCCGGGAAACCACAGTCACAGTTAGAGATAGGAAGGTCAGGAGGGACGGGGGCATCTTTGCTAGACGTGTCGGGGTATAATTCTCGAGGACGACCCCGTTTTCACCAAAACTCCTCCCGAAACATTTCTTGCATCTAACAAAACGGATGTAATTTAACAAATATAAATCAAAACATCACAAATAAATGTCAATAAGAACCATAACTACAATACAACCAATTTCTTTTTAAGAACCAAAAGCAGTTAACATTAAACCCTAAACCTAGAGTTTTCTATTTGATGCACAACAATGAACCCATAACATAACTACATGCGCCTAGGTTTGCTAGCTTTTTCACGGCTTGGCATCATCTTACGATTGTATAATACATATATTGAGGGATAGAATAAAACCCTAAGTGATGACGATTATTACGTTCAAAAATCCGACTAATATATACTGAATTGATGCTAAAAAACTAGAAGGGGAGCGAGGATACCTTGCTCTCGAAGATCTATGGATCAAACCAAAGTTTTTAAGGTCCAATATTCGTGAGGTAGGGTGAAGTGAGAAGAGAAAAAATCCAAGAGGGAGGAGAAAGAAGAGAAAAAATGATCGGGCAGGAAGGTTGGGCCGGGGTTAAATAGCAGGGAGCTTGGCGCCGAGCTCGACGCCAAGATCTATGACGCCGAGCTCCCTGCCATGGCACCTACCGAGCTCAGGAGCTCGGCGTCAGAGACGTTAACACCAAGGCGTGTTAGCTCGGCGCCAACATCAATGACGAGTTCATTTTCTGAAATATTTCCTGCAAGGATTTATTTATGAGAAACTAAAAAAAACTAAAATATAAAAAATTCGGCCGGCAAGACGAGCCTCCTGGCGGTGGTTTGGAAGCCGGAACCTGGGCGGGACGCGTAGGTGACGTCGCCGCCAGGACGCACAGGGATCGTAGTCTCCTGGCCCAAACTCTGTTCAACAGAGTTATTTTTAGTTATAAAATAATATTTTTCTCTTATAATATTTTAGCATAATATTAATATAAATAAAATTTCAGCGTACCCAAACAGAACACTGATGCGAAGCCGCAGAGCTGCCAGGACGCCGCCGCGGGATGAGTACGTGCTTCCTATTCACGCGCGAGGAACAGGTCCGAGCCTCCGAGCTGATGGGAATCTGCCGGTAGTTACGTGACGTGGCATCTTTTCAATATAGCATATGAGAAATAGCCAGCCTCTCGTGAAACTCTTCTTTTTTGAAAAGTTTTGTATTTTATAAAATAGCTAAACTATAAAATTTGGCTATTAGTTTTATCATATTTGTTGGAGATGCTCTTACAAACAGACGCTTGCAACATATGTGTACAACCATTGTAATATATGCAACATATCTAAACTTTTGCAACATCCATCTAAAACACGTGCAACATATCTCTAAAATACTTGAAACGTAGGTTTGCAACATGCGTTTTTCACCCTTCTTCCGTGCGACGCAGAAGAGAGAGGGGAACAGCCGGTTCTGGCTAGCCGGTGGCCGAAGATGGTGGCGCGGCCTAGCAGCGGCCAACTGCGCCTGTGCCTGGCCTGGGCCCGGCTAGCGATGCCCCCACTCCTAGCTGCCTGGCCAAACGCGGCGTCCGAGCGCCTGCGTGGTTGCTGCTGGGTTGGCCTGGCCAGCTAGCGGCACCGACGAGCGGCCCGACCCTGGCGGTGGCGAGGAGGCTCGTTGGCTTGGTGGAGGCAGCCGCGGCGAGTAGGCAGCGCCGTGAGGCGGTGCCAAAAGCCGTGAGGCGGAGTAGGAAAATGTCATAGCGTCTAGTTTTTTTAAAGAAGTCGTCGAGGTGTCTCGTTAATTTGGTAGAAGGGAACAGGCTTGTTAGGCCGGTCCGCACGCCTATCAAGGAGCGTCCGGGCAGATGGAGACCCTCACTGTAGCATTAGCGATATCTACAACATCAAATAGGTTTCCCATATAAATATATTTCGTTATAAATTTATTTGTAATTATATGGTATCATAAATATTAATATTTTTTACAAATAAATGTTGGAATTAAAATAGTTTGACTCAGAAGTCAAAACAAAACTAGAATGACATTCTTTGAGATGGAGGTACAGTACTATACGGTATATTATACATTGAACATGTAATATTGCAATTGTCAATGAACTAACAAACGTTGAATTGATGGATCCCAGTACGCATTGGCAGGATATTATGAGTTAACAAAATATTTTTAATATTTTAATAGTGCAGGGAGATTCAATTTAATAGTGCAGGGGGATCCAATGTAAAATGTTGCACACGTGTTTCCAGAATTCAAAATTTCAAACGAAAAGGCGTCCTCCTCTTGTCTTCTCGTCCACGGCTCTGCCCCACCCCACGCCTGCGGGCCGCGGCCATCAACCCCACTCTTTATAAGTACCCGCAAATCCCGCATCACACCATTACCACCCTCCTCTCCCCACTACCTCTTCCCCCGCACACGCGCGCCGCGCAAGCAGCGCAGACCCGGCAAAATGGTGAGCTCTCATCTCTCAGCCTACACCGTGCTTCGCATCTCCTTCGATTGTAGGTGTGTGTGTGTGTGTGTCCTGATCGTGGTTGTGCCGCTCCGATGCAGGTGATGGCTCAGAAGACGAAGGAGGCGGAGATCACCGAGCAGGATTCGCTGCTTCTAGTAAGTTTCTTCTCATCTCCTCGCCCATCTCCGCGTCAACTTCGATTCCGTGCGATTCGAGTGGTTTCGGGCGGCTCCCCGCCGATCGAATCGTTGTTGTTAGATCGAGATGTTCCCCTGTGATTTCTGAGCCGTGTTTGCACAAGGGTTTCGTCGTCATGGGCTTGTCCGATCAAATTGGGGTCGATTCGAGCATTTACATGCTCGCGTATCAAGTTGGTTTGCATTTGCGGGGTCGTTGGTGGATTTTGTTTCTCAGTTTTACCCGTTTCGCGTGCGCGGATTCTAGCGCGCTTGATGCTCGAGCAGTGGGGTTTTGGGGTTTCACTGGTCTCTGCTAGTTTCTCCTTCCAATGGTTCTAGTTTGGTCGGTTCGGAGCATGCTCAGTATCTTCTGATAACTCAAATTACGTTTCGTCCCTAGTTCTCCGCGAAACACTCTCGAATGTGTGGATAAATTTGGCTGTTCCGATGGATTTCATGGCTGGTACACACGTATTTGGTAGTTTTTTTTTTCTCTTGCTGCTTGCTTGTTCGAATTCCTTCACTGATTTAGAAGCGTCTCCCCTGGGAAGGTCCTCTACTAGGTTCCCCGTCGATTCGGTCTAAAACTAGTGCGGAACTTCTCTTTTGTTGGCGGTCTCATTTCTGTGGTTTTGGAACATTGCTAGAATGCTAACTCTTGAACTGATAAAAGAAGGTGGCGTTGGTTTTCTAGTTTTCTGGTTGATTTCGGCGATTCTCAACATTGATTCCAGTAAATCCTCTCAACTTGGCTGTTGGGAAGTATTAGTAAGGACCTGTTAATTTGCGTTTAGATCTCATCAGTCTGCAATGCATCATATATACATGCCTATCATTTTTTTTGTGTGCTTACACTGTTTCTCATCGTTTCATTTTTCTGAGAAATTAGTACTTCTGATGGCTGCAAATTATTTCTCCAGGAGCCTCTAGAAAATTATCAATCAATTTAATACCCACTCAGGTTGTGTTGATTAATTTAGCCCTCCATCGAGATAATTTTTGTGGATTGAGGAGCAGATTTCATTAGTACCCATTTCCCCTTCTTGCTTAGGTTTGCATGTGGGATAGTGACATATTTATGTCCTAACATATCTTCAACAGAAACACAGCTTTTATTTGATCTTTAGCTCGACAATATCAGTGTCCATGTTCATGGCAGTACATATTTTGATTTCTACTTTGGGTTTGTAACAAACAGTACATATTTCTGCATTAGTTTTTGGGACCATAAACTCTTGCACAGTTTCTAACTGGTTGCTGCCTTGTATCAGAATATACTCTGCTGTGGAATCATAAGAGCTTATTAAGCCTTTCCTAGTGTGCTCTAGTAATATCAATTTCTTCTATGCGTTACAGCAGAGTTCTGGTAACCATATGAAGAATAACAGCTGTGTTCAATAATGCTTGGTTTGGTATAGAAGTTTTGCTGCATTATCTACTTGAAAAAGTTGTGTGGTTTACTTCCAATTAGATTACTCTTGTTTGTGTTATCCTATACCTTTTTGTATGTGCAATCAGTTGCAGTTTGTTTGGAATGCTTCCATTATGTTTCCAGAATGTGATATAATTTTGGATAGAATTCTGGATGTGTGATGCTTTTAGCTGCAGTTGCATAATGCTTCGAATCATCGCAACACCATTTATATTACAGGCATTAGTTCACTTTCATATGTTCTTAAAAAATGTTTCATACAATCATACTATACATGTCTGTTTGTGATAAAAAAAGTTTGTTGGTTGCCCCTCAATTTGTGTTTCACTGTTGAAAGACAACTCATCTATGTTGTGTTCTTTTGGTGAACACTGTAGTCCATTCCGATTCTTTTTTTCAAGGGCTTCAACGTTTTATGAGTTGATGGTTGTTCAATGATTTCTTTCAACATGTATCTAGTGTGAGAAATCATAAGATAGCCTGCTTTTGTTTGGATATTTCTGATAACATGATGTTACTTTTATCCAACAGACTAGGAATTTGCTCCGGATTGCCATATACAACATCAGCTACATCAGAGGCCTATTCCATGAGAAGTACTTCAGTGATAAGTCGGTTCCAGCACTAGGTTAGAAGAATTGGCAATAACTTTAAGTATAGTATCTATGTCCAAATCAACAGCTGCTGTCATTTTACCTCAAAAACACTTATATTGCTGCAGAGATGAAGATTAAGAAGCTGATGCCAATGGATGCTGAGTCAAGGAGACTGATTGATTGGATGGAGAAAGGTGAAACATGTCCTGAGCTCATTCATTGTCTACTACTTAACAATTGCTACCTATCTCATTTACTTCTAAAAAAGTCTGTTGTATTTTGTTTGTTTTGGACATCGACATGATATGCACATCTCCCATTTTTCTAACTTACTTGGACAAATTGTTGAGGAAAATTCTACTTCTATGTATTCTACAACATATTATTTAATAACAGAGGTTGTACGTATCATGTGTGACACTATTGTTCTTGTTTTCTTATGTGATCAACTTATGGAATCAAACTTTTAGGTGTCTATGATGCTTTGCAAAAGAAATATCTCAAGACCCTCCTCTTTTGTATCTGTGAGAAGGAGGAAGGCCCGATGATTGAGGAGTATGCTTGTAAGTTTCCCCCCTGTGGAATTGCATATCAGGTTGGATTGGGGGCTTCTTATGTGTTGTTCTTTCCCTACAGTCTCATTTAGCTACCTCAACACCAGTACCGAGGAAGTTGCGATGAACATGAGCCGTACAGGGAGCAAAAAGGGTAGTACTACATTCACTTCAAATGCTTCAGAAGTAACTCCTGATCAGATGAGGTACTCTCTTACCTTGGATGTTAATTTTCTTGCATGAGCATGCAGTCTTTGTAAACGAGCTAGTGTTGCATTCAGAATGTTATGATTTGAAACAATTCAACATTATGGTTTTGCTGTGTAAGAACATGCTGAACAATATGGGGTTAATTATCTATCTGTTGGCTATGATAAGAGTACACAGTTCTATCAAAAGATGAACAGATTATACTTTTCAGTTCACTTTTATGTAGACCAGGTGCCATATATTGCTCTTAGTTTTCTTGACTTGCCTTACAGAAATCTAGTAATGAAGGTCATCATCCTTGTATAATGGGGCTATAGTGCATCTGTAGATCAATTAATGTGTTCATGTTTTTTATCGAATGTGCCTGGTGGGTGGGAAAATGACAATTTTAATATATGATGATCATATCCTGACATATGGTTTTCTTTCAGGAGCTCTGCTTGTAAGATGATCAGAACGCTGGTTTCACTTATGAGGACCTTGGACCCAATGCCAGAGGAGGTATTTTCAGACATCCTGTAATTTGTTTACGAATTTGCAATATATTGCGCTGATCTGAAACTGGGGTCTGTTCTTTAGCGAACCATTCTAATGAAGCTGCTGTACTATGATGATGTCACAGTGAGTATAACTTTTGTTCTGTTTATTTATTTGTCCATATCGATACTTGGGGTCTGCCACAGCAGATAACCTTGTTCTTTTGCTCTCAATAAATGAGGAGATAAATTCTCTTGTTCTTCTTGAATCTGTTGGTAGAAGTCAACCCAGCTTCTTTTTTCCATACTGGCAGCCTGAGGATTATGAGCCTCCTTTCTTCAAGTGTTGTGCTGATAATGAGGCCATAAATATATGGAACAAGAACCCCTTGAAGATGGAAGTGGGCAATGTCAACAGCAAGCACCTTGTGTTAGCTTTGAAGGTAAAGGATAAATGAGGCAGAAGGTCCTTTGACCTTTTATTTTTGAATTAAAGATGATGCTTCTCACAGTTTGTTCTCCTGTGAAGGTCAAGAGTGTCCTTGATCCATGCGATGATGACAATGTTAACAGCGGAGATGATGGAATGACTGTGGATAATGAGTCTGATCATGATGATGACTTTTCTGACACTGAGGTGAAGAACAAACAGATCAATGCTATGATATATTAGTAGTGCCGTGGCATTAATTAGCAATCTAGTGTGTTCCTAACATAAAGATACTTAACTCTATACCTATATAAATTATGTTCCTTTTATCTGAAGTGTTGCTTGGCATTATCTTTTATTGTGTTAGGTTCATCCATCAAAGGCGGATCATTACGTCATAGCTCCTAATGGTAAGCATGTCCTCAGCTATGTTTGCATTTGCTGTTTCTGCAATTATTAATACAAATTTTCTTACAGATGGAAAAAGCAAAGGTCAGGGCACTGGTACTATTTCAGAAGGTATATTTTGTTTGTGTAGCTTCATTTGCAATGCATAGATTTATTCTTCATTACTACTTAAGAGAGACACATCTTGTTAATTTAGTAATGTGTTTGTATGTCTTGGGTAATTGGGAATTTGATATATTATAGTTGTCCGTGCACATCTGCTCCTCTGACTTTCTATGTTTGCAGATGATACTCAAGATGCTGCTCATGAGGAAGAGCTAACTTCCCAAGTAAAGAACTGGATATGCTCAAGAGACAACGGAGCAATTAATGTTTCAGATGTCCTTTCTAACTTCCCCGACATAGCAACGGTAATTAACTTTTGTTCCATATGTTGCTAGATTTCAAAGCGACAGACTTATCCTGGTACACTAATGCATGTAAATCAACCCATATTTTGATATGCACACACGAGTTGTATGGCCTATTTTTGACAACCTTTTGTTGAATATTTTGCAGGAATTGGTTCAAGGTAATGCAGGAAATAAAATCAGCCCTTCCTCGCTCCTGTTGCAGTCTTAAATTATTAGCTAATGATTGATTTTTCAGATATTATGGAGAGGCTACTTAAAGATGGTGTACTATCCAGGGCAAGCAAAGATGGTTATACTGTTAACCAGGTCAGCCTAATGGACTGCTTTTGTTTACCATATCTTATGATGTTATTCTCTTATTTGTAAAAAAACGTACTGCCTTCACTAACAAGACATATGGACGTTTTCAGAAGGCTGATCCAAAAACACCGCATATAAAGAAGGAGGCCATCATGGCAGATGTACCACCAACTGAAGTAACCAAACACAACAATGGGGATCTGCTATATATGAAGGTGAACCTTCTTTCACCCCTAGATTTTGTCTGTGTATGTCACCTGCTTATATATAACATAATATTACAGGCATTATATCATGCACTTCCCATGGATTATGTGACAATAGCCAAACTTCAAGGAAAGTTGGATGGGGAAGCCAGCCAGAATATAGTCCGAAAGTTGATTGACAAGATGGTGCGAGATGGATATGTGAAGAATTCAGCTAACCGAAGACTGGGTAATTGATCGAATCTGTACACAGAAAGTCCTGAATGCATTATACAGTTCTAGTATTTTACTGAATGGTTCATCTATTATGTTTGTTTATTGGTGAAGTGGCAGTCCAGTGAGCTGTGTTTGAAGTATTTTAACTCACGACAAACTATTCTTAATCATAGCCACATTTTCTACGAAGGGACAACTGAACCTGAAATAACTGCAATGTGCATGGCTACCACTTGCATTATTTGATGAATTCCTGGACAAGTTTCCTTGAGGTTGGAATATGTTGTTTTAGTTAAAACTAAGACTTGTTTATGGAACTCATTGAGAATTATGCATCTCATCTGGGATTTTGGCATTACAAGTTTACAACTTAATGTGTTAGAAAATGAGTCAGAATGCCTGATGTTGTCGTTTTGTAGTCCTAACTTCCAATATCAATCATCTGAAATCACAGAAAAATGGAATGATTCTACCATGCTATGTGATACAGCGATACCCATTAATTTCTTTTGTTTTTCTACTAACCATATTACTATGCCGCTATAGGCAAAGCTGTCATTCATTCTGAATCTACCAACAGAAGGCTCCTTGAGATAAAAAAGATACTGCAAGCCAATGAAGGCGAACAGATGGTAACATATCATGTACCTATAAGATTGCTGTATCGCTAGCAGTATCTAACTGCTCATTGTGGCATTACATTGCCCCACAAATCAATTAAAATACTGCTACATTATGCAGGCCATTGACACCAATACAGAGCATGCTGAGCCTGAGCACAAAGACCTTCTGAGAGGTAAGTGTTAACAGCAATCTGCATCTTCACATTACTTTGACAACAGAATTGGCATTGCCTCAGTGACATGAGGCCGTCCAAATTATTTTTTCACAGACCATGAAGTGAGAGATGGCTCCACGATGGGTTGCTTCCACTCAGTCGGATCTGATCTTACTCGTACTCGGGAGCTACCAGAGCTGCAGCAGAATGTGTCCATGCAGAGCGGGCAAGAAGCTTCTGCTGTGGGTAAGGATCCAAACAGGACTCCCACAAGTGTGCGTGAGGTATATACACAATCTGATCACCCAGTAGTCTAGAAATGTTACAGCCTAGGGTCTTTTGGTGATCTCAAATATTGTGTTAAATGTACTTTTCTGAAACTTTCTTGCAGCCGGCTGTACCTGTTTGTTCCCTGGAGAGTGGAGTGCTTGGAAAGAGAATCAAAAGGTCTCTAACTGGTGGAAGTGAGATGCAGTCTACCCAGGACAAGCGATCCAGGAAGGCTAGCATGGTAAACTCGACGTTTCTTCTCTGAAATGAGCATAAGTCACACATAATTCAATCCTACAAGATCAATATGTTCATCTTATACCCAACATCACTGCTGCATGACAGCATGAATGCAGAGCTGTAATTTTCCATGAAAATGCTGCAGGTGAAGGAACCGATACTCCAACATGTCAAGTGCCAAAACCCTCAGGCTCAGTGAGGTGGGGTGACAGGAGTAGCTAACTTCATAGTTGAGGCGACAAAGTACATATTCAAGTTCAGGTCCTTGTGCAGATATACTAGTAGACAACTACAGCAGTCACTGCAGAAGTAGATACCACTCCCCATGTTTCGCAAGGTAGAGAGTTCCGCGATGTAGATTCCAGTCCCAATGTTTCGCAAGGTAGAGAGTTCCGCGATGTAGATTCCAGTCCCAACGTTTCGCAAGGTAGTAAAAGTTGTAGACATCTGTTAACCTGTTGCTCTTTTTGATCTGGTGATGAGCATTCTCTTCTACAAAATCAAACAGATGTTTATTGACACAGAAATTGGACATATGAAGCTTCTGTTGAATGCATGATAATTCAATGATTATGGATTTTATATTCCACTTATTTTCTGTTTTCATGTTGATACTGTTACACTCAATACAGCAATATGCTACATCGAAAGGAATTTAGAGCCATATACTCTTTGATCATAAGACAAAAACATCTTCCCTAGTGGAGCATGCCTCCAATTGGTGAACCGAGAATCAAGGATATGTTACAATCTTTCTCGACAAAGTGATTCTTCCTACAGCGAACTTCTATTAACTTGTCCAACTCGAATAGTTTCGAGAGCATGGAAATGGGCAAAAGATGACTTGTCCCTCAGTTTTGTACTTTTGTTATGTAAACATAAATGTTTGCTATTTTGGAAAGGAAAAAAACTACTACATCATCTTCTCCTGTCCTATGCACTAAATCACCTTGGCTAATGAAAATGGAGCTATTTACAGGAGAGACTTGAGGAAAAGTGTGTTGAAATGTTAACAAGTACTCCCTCCGTTCACTTTTACTTGTCGTTTCAGACACGCTAACAGAGTTGTTTGCAAGTCTAAATCATTGTCTCAAACAACAAGTAAAAGTGATAGGAGGCAGTATATTAGTATTCAAAAGAACACATTTTTGTCATCAAGGGAACAAAATAACAATATATTTAGAAGCATATCACAAAAACTAAAATATATATGACCATCTATGTGCAAACATGAAGGTTCTTTTTTGCGATAGATGCATCCTACATTCGAATCTTATGCCAAATTAACTTCACTCAAATAAGGCGCACACCTTAGAATAGATTCCATTTTAATCTTTCTCTGCCTTTAATAATACTACCTGCAAGGAACTAACCTGAATTGGGTAAGACTACCTGCAAGGCAGCCTTGCACAGCAGATGAACAAATTCGTTTCTTTAGAAACCATGCTTGCCACTTTTTCACTATTCAAATTGTATTGATCAAATCCACTATGGTGTCTAATCAAGCAATTCTTAAAGAATCAAGCTGCTTCTCTAGCATCAACTCTGTGGGATCATTCAGCACACCACTTACAGCTTTCTCCCATCCACTTGACACCAAAGCATTCACCTTAGCTAGTCTGCACAACACTGACTCTAGCAATGCCACATCTCCTTCCATCTCAATCCCCTGGACAAACTTCTGTGCACCATCCTTGCTTGGTGCAAAACCCTTGAAAACCATCTCATCCAAAACCTGGTTTGCTTCAAGAAACTCCCCAGCAGCACACATCCCATCAAAGAGCATTCTGTAGGTCACCACATCTGGATGGCACCCCTTCCTTGGCATATCCTCAACCAATTCACTCGCATCCCGCCACCGGCCCAACTTGCACAACCCTGCAACCAATGTATTATAGCTCACCGCATCCGCCTTGCACCCATTCTTCTGCATGTCGTCAAGCACTGCAAATGCACCACCAAAATCCTTCTCATCCTCACAAAAGCCTGCAAGCATCGCATTGTACACCACCCTATCAGCCACAATCCCCCTCCCCTTCATCTCCTCCAGCAATCCAACAACCGCACCTTTCCGTCCTACCCGGAACAACGCCCGCACAAGCGTCGCATATACAGCAGAATCCAGCACAAGATCTTCCTTCCCTGCCATCTCTTCCTTGAGTCTCACCGAGGCATCCACATCCCCTTTCTCACAGAGCCCCTTCATCAGACTTGTATACACATAAACATTCGGCGACACGTCGTACTGCCTGACCAGGTGGCGCGCGTGGTCGAGGGAGCCGGACGCGGCCGCCGCTCGCATGAGAATGTTATAGGTGCACGCGTCCGGCGGGATCCCAGCGTCACGGCAGACGGCAAGGAGGTCGCGGAGGGGGGCGCGGCAGGCGAGCAGGGCGTGGAGGAGGGTGTTGAGGGCCCTGGCAGTGCGGGCCCCCGGGAAGGCCGGGTGCGTGAAGGCGCGGCGCGCGGCCGTAGGCGGAGATGACGCGGCAGAGGAGCTGCTCGCGGGGCCGGGGACCCGAGGAGGAGGAGGCGAGGCGGGAGAGGATGGATTCCATGGCCGGGAAGAGGCGCGCGGCGGCGAGCCTGGAGATGATGAGGTCGTAGCAGCGGAGGGAGTAGCGGAACGGCGTCGCGGAGGCAGGAGGGTTGAGGAAGAGGCGGAGCGCGGCGGCGGGGTCCAGCTCGCGGCGGAGCACCGCGGCGAGGTGGTACGACGAGAACTTGTTGCCCGCCATGGCGCGTTCTGGTGGGGAGACACGTGGTAGTGTGACAACGCAGTGGTGTACAATTGTACACGCAGGCTATCCACAGCAAATGCAGCTGATGTACAGAGCATGCTGGACTGCTGGGTCGTCTGAGGCAAGTGCAGCTGATGCACAAAGAAACCTTGAGAGGTGAGTGCAAGATCTGCATCTCCACTTTACTTGGACAACAGAAAATAGCATTGATTCCAGTGACATGATGCTGTCCAGGTTCTGTTTTCACAGTCGACGAAATGAGAGATGGTTCCACGATGGGATTGCAGATAGACAGAGCACCATGTTCATGTTGACTGTGATCTGGCTATGTTGTCGTTTCGGAACTCGGATGAGGCTGGAATTTGGACCCTCGCTAGTTGATAGCTGTTGAAGGCCGCAGCAGTGGCATTGAAGTTGGGCGATCGATCGGTCGGTACGGGGTCTCCATGGATGGGAACTGGGATCGTGATCAAGCCTTAATTTCGCCCCATGTGCTTATGTTGCGGTACACCTGTGCTAACTGATCCAGCTACGGGTTGGGTTGAATGATTGATCAAATCCTTTGGGGGCGCTCCCTCCGTTGGCTCGACTGTACTGTATCCTAGTTATCGCCGGCGGCGCGGTGGTCACGCCTCCTGGAGTTATTGGGATGTAGGGTCGTCCTGGGTCCCGCGGCTTCCGGTAAATCGACGGCATGTTCGCTTGAACTTATCGGCTTGAATTAGCAGTCATGAAATAATGTTTTTCTCTTATGACAAATTAGTTTCAGTTGGCTTATCAGCCGCAGAAACCATCAGCCGAATGGATCGTTACAATGGTACCCTTTTCTTACAAAAGCAATAACATCTGTTTTGATAGTAGTATACGGTGTATACTCCCTCCCTTCTAAAAATCACAAGGTCAATTTAGATTTATTGTAAGTTATTAAACTTCTTCAACTTTGACAAATCTAGTTTTGTGTTGTCGACGATGTATTTTTCTATAAACTTCAATTATAGTTGTTTGATTTAAAACAAATCTAAATGACATGGAGTAGTTTAGAAAAGAGTTAAATGCATGGGTGGTCCATCAACTTGCACTCTAGTTTCACTTAGGTCCATCAATTCTGAAAGTGGGTTTTTGGGTCCATAATCTTTATTAGTGGCGCATTCCTAGCCCATACCCCTTGTTTCAATTTTTTAACTGACGTGGCACCTTCGGGTCTAGGTGGACGCCGCACACACGCATGCAGGTGCATGCATGGCTCTCGGCGCACGTGCCCCAGGCGGATGTCGTGCTCGACCTGCTCACCGGCTCCAAGACCTTCGTGTTCGCGGCGTCGCTGCTGCACCACTTCTCCGACGCCTCGGACCTGGTGAACTCGGTGAGGTCGGTGCGGTAGCCGGAGAGCGCCATGTAGACAGGCAGGAAGAGCGCGATGAAGAAGGAGTCGAGGCGCTCCGTCATGGTGGCGCCGATGGGCATGCCGTCGGGGAGCGCCAGCCCCAGCATCATGGGCCCGATCATGTACTTGAACCCGATGGCGTCCGTCACCAGCGCCGACAGTAGCGCGACGATAACCACCACCACGAAGGAGCTCCAGCCCCAGTGACGTCGGTGATGAGCGATGCCGTGAGCGCGTCGGCGATGACGGGGAAGGAGGAGAGGGAGAGGCGGACGACAAGCTCGGTGACGAGCGAGGAGCCCTTCAGGTCCTCGGGCAGCGTGGGCTGGAGCGCGTGGAAGACGGGCAGGGTGACCGCAAGCGGCACGACGGTGCCCATGATGCCGACGGCGACGGCGATGGCGTGGCCGCTGGGCCGACGGAGGAGGCTGAGGTCAGTCTTGACGCCCATGGAGAAGAGGAAGAGGATGAGCGACACCAGGGGCACGCTCTCGAGGATGTAGGTGCCGCGCTCCGAGAAGAGCACGTCGCGGAAGGACGCGCTGCGGTCCAGCACGGAGGGACCCAGGAAGATGCCGACGAGCATGTGTGTGACGAAGCGGGACTGGCCGAGGCGGCGAAGCACCAGGTGCGCGGCCGCGGAGAGGACCAGGATGACGGAGACCTGCACGAGGAGGAGAGGTAGGGAGAAGCGCAACGGTTGGTCGCCCAGGAACATGCCCTGCGAGTTCACCAGGTTGTTGTCGGAGCACGCCGCCGCTAGCGGCTTCACTGTCGGCTCCAGAGCCCGCGACGTCAGGTTCGCCACCGCCATCATCTCGCTCTCCCGGTGCGGCTCCCTCGCCACGTTAGACGGGCCGAGGTGGCGGACGCCGACTCCGGGTGCAGCAGCGACGCCGCGAACGCGAAGGTCTCGGAGCCGGTGAGCAGGTCGAGCGCGACGTCCGCCTGCGGCACGTGCGCCGAGAGCCATGCATGCACCTGCATGCGTGCGTGTGGCATCCACCTGGACCCGGAGGTGCCACGTCAGTTAAAAAATTGAAACAAATGGGGTATGGGCTAAGAATGGGCCACTAATAAAGATTATGAAGCTAAAAACCCACTTTCAGAGTTGATGGACCTAAGTGAAACTAGAGCGCAAGTTGATGAACCACCCATGCATTTAACTCTTTAGAAAATAAAGTATGAATAAGCGACAACAGTTACTAATATTCTTTTCTAGCAGGTGCCAATGACATTGCCCATCCTCTGAATGAAAGGAAATTTCTTTTTGTCCTTTTTGCACCTACCCATTTAAAGAAAATATTCATGAAATATGAGCATGCGTGGCAACTGTCCATTTCTTAAGATCAGTGTGGCCTCACAATAGCAAAATGTACACAACACAGATTACTTATCCCATATCTTCTAAAAGATTATATAAATGATCTCCTATCATTAGTAACGTAACCTTTTCTTCTCTCCCAACAGGCGGATAGAGGACAAGAGATGGATCTTTCCTTAGGATGGGTAATCAGCTGGGGGAACTACAATCTTTTATATGGCATATTTTTAGAATTGCGATGGATATAAATAATCTGTTGGAGACGCTTTTAAGCCTTTTGTTTATGTTTAGACGTCTCTAGTGAAACAAGTATGACATGTCCGTAGTATATATTTCTTTTTATCTAGGAAAAAATGGTAGACCGGTGCTGGCGCTGCTGCTAGCCTGCTACAGTGCTACTAATAAACTGGTTCAGAAAGTCTTTTTTTCTGTTTTACCTGAAATTTTAGAGCCATTTACATGAAATTTGAACGGTGCGCTGGATGAATAATCTGTTTATATATATATATAACTCCATTGCTTTGTGCCGGATTCCGGCCGGATCGGCGTGCGCCAAGCGGCTCGTGAGAGGCCTGCTCCGCGAATCGGCCACTGTCTCGTCCGACCCGGGAGCCCAACAAGCTAAAACCTGTAGCCAGCAGCAAGCGAGAAAATTGAATATTTGACACCAATCTACGCGCATGTGAATATTTGACATCCAATTTGCACGTCGTTGAAAATTTAACACTCTGAATGTGAATTTATTGAAAGTAGGTGTTTTCTTCTTTTTTCCATTCAACATTTTTTCTATTTCTTTTGGCTTCCAAGATAAGGCTGAATGATCAAAGGTACTTTAGTCATTCAGCCTTGCCTTGAAAACATAGTACGAGATGCGTTCATTCTCAGAAGAAATGGATGGATAAAGATCAAAGGTACTTTAGTCATTCAGCCTTGCCTTAAAAACAGAGTACGAGATGCGTTCGTTCTCAGAAGAAATGGATGGATAAAGATCAAAGGTACTTTAGTCATTCAGCCTTACCTTGAAAGCCAAAAGAAAATAGGAAAAAATATTGAATGGAGAAAAGAACGAGAAAACACCTGCTTTCAACGAATTCGCATTCAGAGTATTAAATTTTCAACGACCTGCGAATTGGATGTCAAATGTTCATGAGCGCGTAGATTAGGTGTCAAATATTCAATTTTCTAGCAGCGGTGGTTGGCTGGTTCGTGAAGAAATACTATTGGTTGTTTTTTTGAGAGAAAAGTACTGTTTCCGTTGGAAATTTACTATCGTTTAATAGTAGCCACAACCAAACGAGAGTCGCTCTCCTGTCTCCGCGTGCTGCGGCCAGGCGGTCAGCTGCCGAGTTGCGCCCCCCCCCCTGCTTCACCCTCCCCAAACGTTCACACGCAAAACGCGGGAGCCGCCGCGATGCCGACGAAGCCGCCACCCGCCGCCGAGTTCGAGTACTGCGAGCTGTGCCGCCATCACCACGACCATGGCCGGCGCCATTGCTACGTCACCAAGCACCGGAGAAATCTCGACGCCGCGCTCACCTCCGTCCGCTCCAAGCTCTCCGACCTCCGCCGCGCCTTCCTCCACGGCTCCCCCTCTTCCCAGCCGCCGCGGGCCCGTCTCTGGTGCCCCTTCTGCTCCATCGACCTCGACAGCCGCTCCGCTGGGTACTCGCCACCTATCCTTTGTCCCCGTACTCTTAGGGTTTCGGTTTGGATTTACATATGGTTTCGATTGCAGCGTGGATTGCCCGGTATATTATGCAATTGAACACTAGTAGGCTGAACCCTAGTACATTAGGATCTGCTCAGTACGGCGGGGGTTGGAATCGTCATAAGGTTTTCAAAGCACTGTAGATAAAGGTTTTCGGAGCACTGCAAGCATAGTGAGTTTTGGAGGAAAAGTTAAGTCTGGTTCTCTTCTATTGCAGTAAAAATGCCATTTACCATTTGGCAAGCAGTGAGCACCTGAAGGGTGTGAAGGATTTCCTGCGGAAGCACGGGGGAGGGATGGATCAGGTGGACTCGCTTAGGATTTCAGAGGATGTGCTTGCCAAGGTGTGTCTTATACTTTCATTTTTCTCTCTGTTAATAGGAATTAACATGATATACATTTTTATCACTCTAGTTTTGTGAAAGGATCTACTTAGGTATGTTGTTGTTTGTATTTGTTTCTGCACTGACCTGACAAAATGAGATGTTATGGTACGTGGCATGTGGATCTCTAATGTTTTTATTTTTTAATTTCAGTGGGAGAAAGGCTCGGAATCCTTGAGCACAGGAACGAAAAAGGGGACTGAAGGGCTGATTGGACCATGTCTGAAGCAGATAAAAGATATCCAACATGAATATACCTGTGAAAGTTTGGATAGTTTTGCACAAAACAATATCCCATCTTTTAGTAATACTGCATCATATGTTGTTATGCCTTTACAAAGTTCTACCAATGGGGCATATGACCCTATTAGTACAGCGTGTCATGGAGCTTCCAGTTCTGGAAGTGCTCGTTATTCTACTCCATATGGAACTGTTGGACTGCCCATCACACCTTGGGGATCGGCCGAAACACATAAGCAGCAGGGTGCGCTGTCTACAAACTTGTTCCACAGCAGTGGTCCTGAAACAAAAGGTGACCGAGCATTACAATTATCATACTGCCTTCTTTTTCATATGATTATGTCACTTGCTTGGTACATGGATAATTATATTTCATTTTGTAGGTCATCAATCTACTGTCCTTGTAAATGACGCAAGGCCATTGATTTCTTGTTCTAATCATGTAAGTATGTACCATAGTCCACATGCACACACATGTCCTTGCGACAAGTAGCACAAAATCCAGTGAAAAAATGACAAACATTGATGTGATGCTTCTACATTACTGCAGTATTTTTTCTCACATATTTGACTTGATATGAACAATTAAAAATGTTGCTTTCATTTACACAAAAAATGGTAGCTTAGTAAATGTTGTGCAAGGCAGGAGCTTGCACCATTAAGGTTTCTCGGATCGATTTCTTGTTCTAATCATGTAAGTATGTACCATAGTCCACATGCACACACAAGTCCTTGCGACAAGTAGCACAAAATCCAATGAAAAAATGACAAACATTGATGTGATGCTTCTACATTACTGCATTTTTTTTCTCACATATTTGACTTGATATTAACAATTGAAAATGTTGCTTTCATTTACACAAAAAAGGTAGCTTAGTAAATGTTGTGCAAGGCAGGAGCTTGCACCATTAAGGTTTATCGGATCTCAATGGCAGAAAGTTAAACAAATTTCCTTTTGAGTTTATCATCCTTCTTGCTCTGTTTCCTGTTTATGTTCTTCTTTAGGTCAGTTGGGGCGTGTTTGAACCTTCGCCGCAGCTCACCTGGCCTCGCCTCACCTAGCCCTCGCACGATGCCAATCTTCCAAGTTCCAAGGCATTTGCTTCCCTTGCTGCCACTCACCTTGCCTCGTACTGTAGCTCAATATGAGGATTATCCGGAGGCAGCGGAGGTTGATTTGACACCAGGGATCCTCGAACGTGCGGTGGGGGGGGGGGGGGGGGGGCGATTGAGTGGCTAGGGAGGCTGATTTGGTGGCAGGGGAGGCAGGGGCGACGCCAGGTAGTGCACTGGCACCAGGAAAAAAATATTACTACTAAGTAGTCTATTTTTACCATACAAATTAGTTGGAATTGGATATATTTCTACATGGTGGCTATGAATATTGTGCACCTCCATGAATTTTAAGCTAACTTCGCCCTGAGGGGAAGCTAATTCGTCAACAAGTCGTTTTGGCAGCGGGGGAGGCTGATTCATCGAAAGCGCACGAGCCAACCTTGCCCAGCCGGGCAAGCTTGCCAGGCAAACGGGTGAGGCGAGGGACTACCGAAACGGCTTGCCTTGCCCTGCGAGTCGAGGCAGCAAGGGTTCCAAACACGTCCTTAGTTGCTGTTGTGGAGTTGTGGTGTACTCTTTTTTTTGTTCACATAATCACATAAAAGTATTGGAGAACAGCACACAAACACCTTTAAATTTCTGTGTGGACTTGTTGCCTTTATTTATTTTTGTTCCACTGCTTGCCATATCTGAAAATATCTATTTTCCTTCCTAAATCCCAAGTAACAGATTACCATCTCAATTGACTCATGAATTAGCTATGTCATCCGTAGATGTTCCATTATATCCATGTTCTATGAATTTGACCATTGTAAACGCTGTCATTATATTTGCAAAAAAATCATGATATTGTGGTTTTGTAGTTTCAAACGAAATGATAAAAATGTACTTCTATGAAGCAAGTGTTTTCTTTTGTTAGTTTGTAAAGCTCTTGTATATCCTAAAAGAAACAAATTTACATGTGCAACTTTTGATACAGAATTCCATATGCCTAATGTTCTTTTTTTTTTTCCTTTTGTTTATTTGTCCTGTATACATAATTGATGTGATTGCTTGTTAAACAGATGTTACCTTTGCAGGTTCAACAAAGTCACACTGGAGGAAATTTGAGCAATGGTATTGGATGCATTCAGTTTTATATTTTCCTGCTTTAGATTTTTCTTTTTCTTGAACACGCAGGAGAGCTGCGTGTCATTTCATTAATAGGTAGAAAACGGTCTGATTACATGCTGAATCCACGGTTTGGTTTTCGTGCTCTAGATTTTGTCAAAACAATCACTAGTCTGATTGCAAAATAGTTAATCGTGATTTTTTTTTGCCCTTGTGAGAATCTTGATGCAATATCATTTCTTTATAGGCTCAAAAGCAAATGTGCATACGGGTGCTCCTCCTCCTTGGTTAAAAGCTAATGAACATGATCCAAAGAATTTGCCACTCAGAAGCTGTGCTCTTCCTTCTCGGAAAGGAAAATCGAGGAAACTCAATCCAAAGAGGGTTGGTGCTGCATGGGCAGAAAGAAGAAGAACTGAGATGGAATTGGAGAAGCAAGGTGAAATTGTTCCAGCAACATCTGATTCTAGCTGGCTACCTAATTTTGGTAGTGTCTGGCAATCTGGCACAAGGAAGGAATCAAGGAAAGACTTTGAGAAAAGCCACAAGCTTCACGACACGAAGAGCAATCATGACTTATCCTTGGAGATAAAACCATATATCAGCAAACGGATGGTAAATATGATTTTTCACCTTTCTTTAGTTATGCCATCTCGTTCTTTTCTATATTTAACTTAATCACATCAACCTTGTGTTTCTTGCTAGCTGTTGGCAAATAGTTTCTGAGTCTTTGTCATTTTCAGAGGTTACAATACAACATTCACTGTTTGATGTCGTACCACCTATTGTGTATGCATTAACTCAGTTGTCCTGCTTATAGCTGGAAATAGATTGGTATTAAACTACAGCTTTAAAAATAACACAAGCTGCTTTAGCTGCTTTACTAATTATTGTATTTGTCCTGCTTTCTGATGCAAGGAACATAAAAGTCATAAGGAATTTCCTTATTGGCCTCGTGTTTGTTCAGTAAAAGAAGAGTTTGGATTGCCAAAATTTTAATTAAGTCCACACTACAAAATATTTATTTAGAATTGCAATCCACCTTTGTTCTGTTATAGATCAATTTGAAAAGAGGTCCGATCCTGTGGGCATAAGCTAGTGCCTAGTAGGCTGTGGTGTGCATATGCAGCTGCATATAGCTGTTTCAATACTGAGTTAATGAGGAAACCACTACCTATGAAATCAAGACAAGATGGGCCTTTCTAAAAAATTGCTCTCTGTTTGTGTGTGTGTTTTTAATTGGGGCCATAGGATTGCCAGCTTTCACGATGCGCATGCCATAGTTTTTATGTTTATTTAGTTACTGCATTCTTGAATTCTGATTGTTCATATATACTTTGCCTTTCCTCTTGCAGCGTGTAGGTGCTGATAAAGCTTCTGACAAAGCTGAAGAGCTTGGCAGCCACCTACAACAGTAAACAGGTGTATAACCCCTTGCCATATACAGTAGATGTTTATGGTGTCATTGGTATGAATCTTTTTAAACTCGCCCACTCAGTGAAAGAAAGGTTTAGCGCCCACGTTTAAGGCTTGGAAATTAAGCGCACTGCTTCAGAGATCTGCTCTGAAGCCAGTAGCAGGCGAACCCTGCTGTCTTTGCTTTCCATCAATAGAGAGGCTACAGCAACTTCTGATCACACAATTCAATGTCCCCAGCAATGAATACGAAGTATGATATTTGGGGTGACGGGGGCACTGCTAGTACCATGCAGGACTCCTGGAATGATTGCGCCTTGGATCTGTTTATATTTGTTGAAACGCCATGCAGGGCAGCTGTTCCTAACTTTCTGCTCACTGTTTGGCGCCTGCAGATTGATGTCGCGTAGGCGTCTCTGCGGAAGAGCCGCCAGGGCGCGGCTTGATTGGCGATCGGTACCCGTCAGCTCGTGTCTGGGAAGCCCGTTTAGCCTGTGTTTAGTGCTGAAGTTTGGAATTTGGGCTACCGTAGCATTTTCGTTTTTATTTGATAATTAGTGTTCAATCATGAACTAATTAGGCTTAAAACGTTCATCTCATAATTTCTCATCAAACTGTGCAATTAGTTTTTTTTCCATCTATATTTAATGTTTCAGGCACGTATCGTAAGATTCGATGTGATGGATACTGTAGCACTTTTTGAGAAATATGTTTGGAACTAAACACGGCCTTATAAGGCTGCGAGTACGGAATGCTAAGCCAACCTTTGACAGCTACTCGTAGTACGCAGTCAGTAGTTTTTGTTCTCGGCACTGAGAAGTTTGTGCCGGGTACCGGTTGCGGTTTGGTTCGTCGCGTCCAACAATGTCTACCCGTTTGGATGATAAGTCATGGTTAAAAGTACTATCGGTTGATTTGTTGTAAGAGTAAAATACTGTTCATTGATTAGAAAAGTACAGTTTATAAGCTAAGTGAACATGATGCCTTATAAGCCATTCCTGCGTTGATTCCCGTGCATCAACTTGTGTTCTGAACAGAGCAACCACACATGGCTTTCTTCATTGGCAGGACGAGAAGTTGACTTTGCCCCTTTCGGCCTGTTTAGCCCTGTTTTATTTGGGACAACTTATTTCAACCACGCTTTGAAACAAAGCTGGTTTCTTCCATAACTGGCTTCCACTACAACCTCACAAACAAGAAGTTTACTGTTTGACACCCTGATTCTAGGGTGAAGGATGTAAGGATTGGTCAACTATTGCCCCGTTCGCTTGGCTGATAAGCCATGACTGAAAGTACTGTTACTGATTTGTTGTGAGAGAAAAATATTGTTCGTTGGCTGAAAATGTACAGCCTATAAGCCTAGCGAACAAGACGTATTTGGGTAACAACAAGGTATAGGCTCGGCTAAAATTTAGCCTAACCTATTAGCCCCCTGTCTAGATAGATAGACGTTTTAGCTGACTAACAATTAGTCTTAGGAGCATTGGTAAATGCCGACGTATACCCAGTTTGTTTCTCCTTAACAGACCCACGAGTGGACACGGTTTGGTGGAGGTGATTTGGGTTTCGGTTTCCCTGGTTTCGCTCGCTAACGTTCCGGAATGGATGACGCCTGGCGGCGGGCTTTTTACGAAGAGCCACGATGTAAAATGCTTAGCCTAGCAGTGATTGCGATTGACCTCGTAGCCTTTTTGACCGAACGAGAGAAGCAGCTCTGCAAGAATTAACGAGGGAGGGGTTAACGTCAATGCGGCGAATGGTTTGGCTTTCGGCCTTTCCACTTGTGCATGACGTCGTGCATCCGAAGTGTGACGATTGGTAGTAGAAAACAAATGTTATAGCGTTCACAGGGCACCTCAAGCTCAAAGGGGCAGACAGACTCGGCTGGGGTAAAATGTCTGGCCGCCCCTTGTCTTGTTGCGTGTGTTGTTGCTTTGCCAGCAGCACGCACAGGCGCATCGAGTCAGCGTGCAAACCCTGGCGCGCGCATGCATGCATACCCAATAAGGCCCACGCTACAGGTTAAAAGCTCTAGTTTGAGTTTGATCTTGATGAATTGATGAAACCCTAAGTATTAATCTAGTTTATTAAGTGATTATGAGATAGATAGCACATTTTAAGTGATGAAGCAAATGAAGACCATGACATAATGATGGTGATGCTATGGTGATGATCAAGCGCTTGAACTTAAAAAGAAGAAAGAGAAAAACAAAAGGCTCAAGGCAAATGTATAAATGGTAGGAGCTATTTTGTTTTGGTGATCAAAACACTTAGAGAGTGCGATCACATTTATGTTTGATAGCCGTACTATTAAGAGGGGTGAAACTCATATCGAAATGAGGTTATCAAAGTGCCACTAGATGCTCTAACTCATTGCATATGCATTTAGGATCTAGTGGAGTGCTTGTTTGTGAAAATATGCTAACACATGTGCATAAGGTGATACACTTGGTGGTTGGCACATTTGAGCAAGGGTTAGAAACTTCACCGGCGGAGTGTCCACCCGTACAGTACGGACAGTCCGACGGTGCCACCGGCGCCCTAGACAGAAAAGACGGAGGTCATTGTAAGTGACCGGACGCTGGTCTCGGTTGGACCAGCGTGTCCGGTCAGGGCAGCAGAGGGCGCGCAGCGTCGGTCTCTGACCAGACGCTGGGTCACAAACTGACCGAACGCTGGAAGGCTGCGTCCGGTCTTGCTAGCGTGGTAGCACACAGAGGAGTCGCCGAGTGACTGGACGCTGGCTGTGTCCGGTCAAGCATGACCGGACGCGTCCGGACGTGAAAAGTCGTCTGTGGATGCTTACTGGAAACGACCGGACGCTGGGGTTCAACGTCCGGTCACTTTGAGCTGCTGCGTTCGGTCGTCACTTGACCGTTGAGATCGGGCGATCAACATTTGAAGAGAGGGGACACGTGGCACGCATCGCGTGACCGGACGCTGAGGTCCATAGTCCGGTCAATATGACCGGAGCGTCCGATCACCCCGTGTTGTGCCCAGTGAAGGGGTACAACGGCTCTATTTCGTGGGGGCTTTTATTTAAGCCCCATGGCCGGCTCAAGCTCACTCTCTTGGCCATTTGCATTGACATAGCAACCTTATGAGCTTAGCCAAAGCCCTCCCACTCATCTCCATCATTGATTCATCATTTTTGTGAGATTGAGAGAATCTAAGTGCATTGCTTGAGTGTTTGCATCTAGAGGCATTTAGTGTTCGTGTTTCGCTGCGTGATTCGCTTGTTACTCTTGGTGGTTGCCGCCACCTAGATAGCTTGAAGCAACGAGGATCATTGAGCGGAAGTTGGTGATTGTCTCCGACTCCGATCGTGGTGATTGTGAGGGGTTCTTGACCTTTTCCTGGTGGAGAGCCAAAATGTATTCTAGTGGATTGCTAGTGGCTTGTGTGATCCTCATTTTGTGTTGGTTGTGCGGCACCCTATTGAGGGTTTGGCGTGTGATGCCAATTAGCGCGTGAACCTCCAAGTGAGTGAATCGCCACAACGAGGAGTAGCTTGCCGGCAAGCAAGTGAACCTCGGTAAAAAATTATTGTGTTCATCATTTGATTTCGATATGATTGGTCTCTATTATTATTTATTCTTATGATTGATTGTCTCCTTTCTCGACACGGCGGTACAACCTTCTTGCTCACTCTCATTACACTACCGCAAACTAGTTATCAAGCTCTTTAGTGTAGCTAGTTGTGAGAGCTTGTTAGTTTGGTTAGTGTGGCTCTTTAGTTAGCTTTTAAGAGCATACTAACTTAGTGTAGTGTCATAGCTATTGTGTGGATAGAAACTATATAAACTAGAATTGTGGTAGGTGACTTGCTATTTTAGTAGGCTAGCGCAACACTTGTTTCGCCTCATAATTATCTAACCGGTTTGTTAAGTGTTGTTGTAGAAATTTTAATAGGCTATTCACCCCCCTCTAGCCATTAGGACCTTTCAAGTGGTATCAGAGCCGAGGTCACCATGATTTGAGGCTTAACAACCTTCGGTGTAAAAATGGCTCAAATCAATAACACAAAGAAGCCACCCCAATTTAATGGCTCCAACTATCCCTATTGAAAGGCTAAGATGACAACTTATATCAAATGAATCAATAGGAAGGTTTGGAAGGTGGTAGAGACAAAGATTGAGATTGAAGATGAAGAGGCTTCCACCGCCGCCGAAGAAATACTACTCCAAAATAATGATATTGCTCTTAGTGCCATCCATGATGCTTTGGATGAAAGAACATTTGAGCAAATCAAGAATATTGAGAGAGATCATGAGGCATGAAAGAAATTGGAGGAATCATTTGAGGGCACTCAAGCCATGAAGGGTGCAAAGGCATACATTCTCAAAGATAAGTTTGCAAGCTTCAAGATGAATGAGGATGAGAGTATGCCGGAGATATTCCATAGGCTTTAAGTGCTTGTCAATGATCTCAAAGCACTTGGAGAAGAGGTGAAGGACAAGGACTTCTCTCACAAGTTCTTGATGTGTTTGCCTTCAAGATTTGGCACATTGGTAACTATTTTAGTGAGGAGTGGTTTGGACACCATAACACCAAACCAAGTGTTGGGAGATATAATGACTGAGGATACATATAGAGATGATGATGAGAAAAAAGAAAAGAAGAAGAAGAAAGATGAGAAGAAAGATGAGAAGAAAAAGAGCATGGCATTCAAGGCCACATCATCCAAGGGCAAGGCAAAGCAAGAAACATCAAGTGAAGATGATGGCTCATGGCATGATGATGATGATGAGAAGATGGCTCTCTTTGTCAAGAAATTTGGCAAGTTCATGATGAAGAAAGGATACCGTGCTAGAAGAAAGAAATCTTCATCCAAGAACAAGGAAGAGTCAAGAAGGTGCTTCAAATGTGGAAGCAAAGATCATCTTATTGTTCAATGTCTATACAATAGCGACAATGATGATGACAACAAGAAGGACAAAAATGAAAGGAAAGAGAAGAATGACAAGATGACCTTCAAGAAGAAGAAGGGTGGTTCATATGTGGTCACTTGGGATAGTGATGCTTCCTCAAGTGATGATGATGATAGTGATGATGACAAGACCACCAAGAAGAAGGCACTTGCAAGCATTACAATCAATGAGAAGTCTTCTCTCTTCGATACTCCATCATGCTTTATGGCTAAGGCCACTAAGGTACAAATTTGTGATGATAAAAGTGATGATGAACATGATAATGAAAATGAAAATGAAAGTGATAGTGATGATGATGAACCTACTAAGGATGAACTATTTGACATGCTAGAAGATGCTAGAGAACACTTTGACATCAAGAGAAGGGAATGTAAAAGTTTGCGTAAGGAACTAAAAGCCCTTAAACAAGCCTTTGATGAGCTCAATACATCTCATGAGAGGCTAGAGGAAGCCCATGAGAAGCTTGGCAAGGCTCATAAAAAGCTTGAAAAGGCTCATTCCACTTTGCTTGATGAACAAAATAAAAAGAAGCATGTTGAAACTTGCAATGTAGGCTTAACTTGTGATATAATTAATAAATCATTATCTATGCCTATCATTGTTCCTCCCGCTATCCCTTATTGTAGTACTTCTACTTCCACCTCATCTAGTAGTGATGGTCTCACTTATGATGCCTCACTATGGTGGTGAGGACCACTTGCTTATGTGCTTGGGTAGCCAAAGAGCTTCTCTCTACAAAGAGGGATTGGGCTATACCCCCAAGAAAGGCAAAGCGGTCTTTGCTCCTCACAAGACTATTTTTGTGAAGAACAATGGTCGGTTTTGCAATAGTTGCAAGCAAGTGGGTCATAAAGAGCAAGGATGCAAAAACAAGAGCAAAAATGCTAATGTATCCTCCATTAAGTTTGATTCATGCTATATGTTTACTAAGGGTACAAATGGTGTGAAGGCTAAGTTCATTGGTAAACCATAGATAGGCTCAAAGAAGAAAGCCATTTGGGTACCAAAGAGCTTAGGAGCTTAGTAACTAACCTTCAAGGACCCAAATAAGTTTGAGTATCTAAAAAGAATTGATCTTTTGTAGGTCAATTACAAAGACAGAGGAAGGCATTGGGTTCTTGACAGTGGGTGCACTCAACACATGACCGGTGATGCAAGAATGTTCAACTCAATCAACACCAATGTCAATGATGGTTATGATAGTATCACATTTGGTGATAATGGCAAAGGCAAGGTCAAAGGGCTTGGTAAGATTGCAATATCCAATGATATAAGCATATCCAATGTGTTGCTAGTAGAGAGCTTGAACTTTAATTTGCTATACGTGGCTCAATTGTGTGATCTTGGATTCAAATGCATATTTGGGATAGATGATGTAGAGATCATAAGTGTAGATGGCTCTAAATTGATCTTCAAAGGCTTTAGATATGAGAATCTATACTTGGTTGATTTCAATGCTAGTGAAGCTATATTATCTACATACTTGTTCACTAAGTCTAGCATGGGTTGGTTATATCATAGAAGGCTTGGTCATGTTGGAATGAAACAATTGAATAGGTTGGTTAAGCATGACTTGGTTAGAGGCTTGAAAGATGTGTTTGAAAAGGATAAGCTTTGTAGCTCCTGTCAAGCCTGAAAACAAGCTGGAAACACCCATCCAAAAAAAAACATGATGAGCACTAGTAAAGCATTTGAGTTATTGCACATGGATTTGTTTGGGCCAACACAATACACTAGCATTGGTGGTAACAAATATGGCTTTGTGATAGTGGATGATTACACTAGATACACATGGGTATTTTTTCTAGTGGACAAAAATGATGTGTTTGCAACATTCAAATCATTTATTAAAGGCATCCACAATGAGTTTGAAACAACCATCAAGAGAGTTAGAAGTGACAATGGTAGTGAGTTCAAGAACACTAGAGGTGATGAGTTGTGTGATGAATTTGGAATAAGACATTAATTCTTGGCCAAGTACACTCCACAATTGAATGGCCTTGTTGAGAGGAAAAATAGAACACTCATTGATATGGCAAGGTCTATGCTTAGTGAGCACAATGTGAGTCAATCTTTTTGGGACAAAGCTATCAACATGGCTTGCTATTGTAGCAACCGCCTCTATTGTCACCCATTGAAAGAGAAGACACCATATAAACTCTTGAATGGTAGAAAGCCCAACATTGCATATTTTCGGGTCTTTGGTTACAATTGCTATATCTTGAAGAAAGGCACTAGATTGGGCAAGTTTGACAAGAAATGTGATGAAGGATTCCTACTTGGTTATTCCACTACAAGCAAAGCATATAGAGTTTGGAATTTGGATAGTGGTACTCTTGAGGAAGTTCATGATGTTGAATTTGATAAAACTAAGGGTTCACAAGTAGAGAATGAGAACTTGGAATATGTTAGAGGCATTCAACTTTCAAATGACATAAAGAACATGGATGTTGGTGAATTGAGGCCTAGGCAAGTGAATGATGATGAAGATGATCAAGTGCAAGTGCTCTCTAACTCAAATATGCAAGATGATACAAATCAAGCAAGTACAAGTGGCTCTCATGATAATGAACAAGATCAAGTAGCTAGTACATCATCTTAACTCAATGATCAAGCAAGTGCAAGCAATCAAGTTCCAATCCTCCAACCAACCAATATTGCAAGGGATCATCCATTGGACACTATAATTGGTGATATTTCTAGAGGTATACAAACAAGATCTAGATTGGCTTCATTTTGTGAGCATTTCTCATTTGTGTCATCCATTGAACCAAAGAAGATAGATGAAGCATTGAAGGATGTTGATTGGGTGAATACTATGCATGAAGAATTGAATAACTTCACAAAAAATCAAGTATGGAAATTAGTAGAGAGACCAAAGGGACACAATGTGATTGGAACCAAATGGGTCTTTAGAAACAAGCAAGATCAAGATGGGATAGTGGTAAGGAACAAAGCAAGATTGGTAGCACAAGGCTATACACAAGTTGAAGGTCTTAACTTTGGAGAAACATATGCCCCGGTTGCTAGATTGGAGGCAATTAGGATCTTGCTAGCCTATGCTTGTACCCACAACATCAAGCTCTATCAAATGGATGTTAAGAGTGCATTTCTCAATGGTTACATTAATGAAGAAGTATATGTTGAGCAACCCCTCGGTTTTGAAGATGACAAGAAGCCTGACCATGTGTACAAGTTGAAGAAGGTATTGTATGGCTTGAAGCAAGCACCTAGAGCATGGTATGAGAGATTGAGGGACTTCCTACTCTCTAAAGGGTTCATAATGGACAAGGTTGTCACCACTCTTTTCATCAAGAAGATTGGAAAAGACTTGTTTGTGTTATAAATCTATGCTGATGACATCATATTTGGATCAACCAATCAAGACTTTATGATGAGTTTGGAAAGATGATGGCTAATGAGTTTGAGATGTCCATGATTGGAGAGTTGAGTTACTTCCTTGGTCTTCAAATCAAGCAATTGAAGAATGGTACATTTGTGAGTCAAGGCAAGTATATCAAGGACATGATCAAGAAGTTTGACATGAGTGATAGTAAAGCCATTAGCACACTAATGGGAACAAATGACAACTTGGATAGTGATGTAAGTGGAAATATGGTGGATCAAAAATTATATCGGTCTATGATTGAAAACCTACTCTATATGACCGCATCAATGCCGGATGTCATGTTTAGTGTTTGCATGTGTGCAAGATTTCAAGCCTTACCAAGAGAAAGTCATTTGAAGGCCACAAAGAGAATATTAAGGTACTTGAAGCATACACAAAATATTGGTTTGTGGTATCCCAAAGGAGCAAAGTTTGAGCTAGTTGGTTATACCGGCTCGGATTATGCGGGATGCAAGGTTGAAAGGAAGAGCACCTCGGGCACATGTCAATTGTTAGGAAGATCACTTATTTCATGGTTATCAAAGAAGCAAAATAGTGTTGCATTATCAACCACCGAAGCCGAATATATATCCATCGGTAGTTGTTGTACACAAATACTTTGGATAAAAGCCACTTTGAGTGACTTTGGAATCAAGTTCAAGAAAGTTACATTGCTATGTGACATGAGAGTGCCATCAAGTTGACCAACAATCCAGTTCAACATGCAAGAACAAAGCATATTGATGTCCGCCACCATTTCATAAGGGATCACCAACAAAAAGGGGATATTTGCATTGAAAGTGTAGGCACCGAAGATCAACTTGCCAATATACTCACCAAGCCATTGGATGAGAAAAGGTTTTACAAGCTAAGGAATGAGTTGAACATATTGGATTTCTCAAATATGTGTTGATACACCCCCACTTATATGACATGCCTCTCCTTCGAGCAATCCAAGGTAAAAGTTGATTAGCATGGCATACATCCTTGCTAAGGACATGTTTAGTGCATCTAGACATCTTTCACATTTAATAGGCTCATTCATAAAAATCAAATGAATTTGATGATTATATGGTACCACTAATGCTTCTATGCTTATTTTGATCTAGTGGTAGTATATGACATGTTCATGGGCTTGTAAACCTTGTGTTTAGTCTAGAAAATGAGCTATAAGTGTTTAACTCAACATGGTACAAGATAACCCTTATTTAGAGGTGTGAAGAAGCTTGTCCTTGGATCAAACCGAGTTAAACATCTTTGGCAAGTATTTTAGATTGAACCAAATTTTGGAATATGATCCTCACCCCATTGATTGACATTGATAATCTCAACCTATCTATATTTTGAACCTTTGTGGTCATTGATGACAAAGGGAGAGAAAACAAAGATATTAGTACATGGGGAAAAACAAAGATATTAGTACATGGGGAGAAAAACAAAGATATTAGTGTACTAAGATTATGAAAAGACAACAAAGGGGGAGAACTTGACATAAGGGGAGAAATATTACAAAGAAAAGGGATCAATTAAAACTTTGAGCACACAAGTAGGGGGAGCAAGCTCATGAACTTGTATGATGCATTTGAATGTGCATTTTATATGTTTGCTTGCATGGCACAAGTTTTAAATTTCAATATTCATGCTTGTGTGGTGTATGCTAGTTATAGGTTTGAATGATGAAATGAAAATCTAGCATGCATAAGTTTATCTAGTGAATCTATTTCCAAGTGTTTCTAAGTGGTATCGAGCTAACCATGGTGCTAAGGATGGTATAATGGTGCACTCCGATTGGTATCACGCTTCAAAGGTCCATCTTTTATACCTTAGCATCATTTGGTAGACATTGTCTCATATATTTTCTATCTAAGCATATGTGCAAGCTACAATCCAAACTCTTAGCACATATGTAGGGGGAGCAATTGCTACCATCTGGGGTTCATGAAACTTGTCCATATCCTTTTACACATGGTAAATATGCTTAGGCAAGTAACATGGATTCAATTGAATTTTAATTCATATCTTTGTGAAAGGGTTGTCATCAATTACCAAAAAGGGGAGATTGAAAGCTCTAGTTTGGTTTTGGTGAATTGATGAAACCTTAAGTGCTAACCTAGTTTATCAAGTGGTCATGAGATAGGTAGCACATTCTAAGTGATGAAGCAAATGAAGACCATGATATGATGATGGTGATGCCATGGTGATGATCAAGCGCTTGGACTTGAAAAGAAGAAAGAGAAAAATAAAAGGCTCAAGGCAAAGGTATAAATGGTAGGAGCTATTTTATTTTGGTGATCAAGACACTTAGAGAGTGTGATCACATTTAGGTTTGATAGCCGTACTATTAAGAGGGGTGAAACTCGTATCGAAATGCGGTTATCAAAGTGCCACTAGATGCTCTAACTCATTGCATATGCATTTAGGATCTAGTGGAGTGCTAACACCCTTAAAAATATTTGTGAAAATATGTTAACACATGTGCACAAGGTGATACACTTGGTGGTTGGCACCTTTGAGCAAGGGTTAGGAACTTCACCGGTGGAGTGTCCGCCCATACAGTGCGAACAGTCCGATGGTGCCACCGATGCCCTAGATAGAAAAGACGGAGGTCACTGTAAGTGACCGGACGCTAGTCTCGGTTGGACCAGCTGAAAGGTCCTAATGGCTAGAGGGGGGTGAATAGCCTAATAAAAATTTCTACAACAACACTTAACAAAATGGTTAGACAATTTTGAGGCGAAGCAAGTGTTACGCTAGCCTACTCAAAATACAAGCCACCTACCACAATTCTAGTTTAGATAGAATCTATTCACACAATAGCTATAACACTACCCTATGTTAGTGTGCTCTCAAAGACTAACTAAAGAGCCACACCAACCAACCAAGCAAGCTCTCACAACTAGCTACACTAAAGAGCTTGACAACTAGTTTGCGGTAATGTAAAGAGAGTGATCAAGAAGGTTATACCACCGTGTAGATGAAGGAACCAATCAATCACAAAGATGAATAATAATGAATACCAATCACCTCAGAATCAAATGATGAACACAATGATTTTTACCGAGGTTCACTTGCTTGCCGGCAAGCTACTCCTCATTGTGGCGATTCCCTCACTTGTAGGTTCACACGCTAATTGACATCACACGCCAAACCCTCAAGAGGGTGCCGCACAACCAACACAAGATGAGGATCACACAAGCCACAAGCAATCCACTAGAGTACATTTTGGCTCTCAGCCGGGGAAAGGTCAAGAACCCCTCACAATCACCACGATCGAAGCCAGAGACAATCACCACTCTCCTCTCGACGATCCTCGCTGCTCCAAGCCATCTAGGTGGCGGCAACCACCAAGAGTAACAAGCAAAATCCGTAGCAAAACACGAACACCAAGTGCCTATAGATGCAATCTCACAAAGATGATGAATCAATAATGGAGATGAGTGGGAGGGCTTTGGCTAAGCTCATAAGGTTGCTATGTCAATGAAAATGGCCAAAGTATGAGCTTCATCCGGCCATGGGGCTTAAATAGAAGCCCCCACGAAATAGAGCCGTTGTTCCCCTTCACCGGGCACAATGCGGGCTGACCGGACGCTCCGGCCATGTTGACCGAACGCTGGACCTTAGCGTCCAGTCGCCCAACGACAGCCACGTGTCCCGCTCACAACGGTCACTACGCACAATACTGACCAAACACTGAGCCACCAGCGTCCGATCGTTTCCAATAAGGTTCCAGAAACGCCTTTTGCCCACCGGACGCGTCCGGTCATGCATGACCGGACCCTGCCAACGTCCAGTTAGAAACCCTAGCTTCCATGTGCTGCCCAACAATAGGACCGGACACACCTCACCAGTGTTCGGTCGTTGAGTGACCCAGCGTCTGGTCGTTTGACTGACGCCAGCATCCCTACTGGTACAACTGATCGGACGCGCTGGTTCCACTGGAATCAGCATCTGGTCACCTTGTGACCAGCGAGACTAACTCCTCTTCACCTCTAACTTCTTCACCCTTGCTCAAATGTGCCAACCACCAAGTGTATCACCTTGTGCACATATGTTAGCATATTTTCACAAATATTTTCAAGGGTGTTAGCACTCCAGTAGATCCTAAATGCATATGCAATGAGTTAGAGCATCTAGTGGCACTTTAATAACCACATTCCAATACGAGTTTCACCCCTCTTAATAGTACAGCTATCAAACCTAAATGTGATCACACTCTCTAAGTGTCTTGATCACCAAAATAAAATAGCTCCTATGGTTTATACCTTTGCCTTGAGTTTTTTGTTTTTCTCTTTCTTCTTTCCAAGTCCAAACACTTGATCATCACCATGGCATATTCATTGTCATGCTATGATCTTCATTTGCTTCACCACTTGGAATGTTCTACCTATCTCATGATCACTTGATAAACTAGGTTAGCACTTAGGGTTTCATCAATTCACCAAAACCAAACTAGAGCTTTCACCAGTGCATCCGGTCAGTGGCAGCAGAGGGCGCGCAGCATCGGTCTCTAACCAAATGCTGGGTCATAAACTAACCGAACGCTGGAAGGCTATGTCCGATCCTGCAACATGGCAGCACACAGAGGAGTCGCCGAGTGACCGGACGCTGGCTGTGTCTGGTCAAGCATGACCAGACGCATCTGGTTGTGAAAAGTCATCTCTGGAAGCTTACTGGAAACGACCGGATGCTGGGGTTCAGCGTCCGGTCACTTTGAGCTACTGCGTCCGGTCGTCACTTGACCGTTGAGATTGGGCGATCAACATTTGAAGAGAGGGGACACGTGGCACGCATTGCATGACCAGAGCGTCCGGTCACCCCGTGTTGTGCCCGGTGAAGGGGTACAACGGCTCTATTTCATGGGGGCTTCTATTTAAGCCCTATGGCTGGCTCAAGCTCACTCTCTTGGCCATTTGCATTGACATAGCAACCTTGTGAGCTTAGCCAAAGCCCTCCCACTCATCTCCATCATTGATTCATCATTTTTGTGAGATTGAGAGAGAATCCAAGTGCATTGCTTGAGTGTTTGCATCTAGAGACACTTGGTGTTCGTGTTTCACTACGGGATTTGCTTGTTACTCTTGGTGGTTGCCGCCACCTAGATGTCTTGGAGCAGCGAGGATCATTGAGCGGAGGTTGGTGATTATCTCCGTCTCTGATCGTGGTGATTGTGAGGGGTTCTTGACCTTTTCCCGGTGGAGAGCCAAAAGTACTCTAGTGGATTGCTCATGGCTTGTGTGATCCTCATCTTATGTTGGTTATGTGGCACCCTATTGAGGGTTTGGTGTGTGATGCCAATTAGCACGTGAACCTCCAAGTGAGTGAATCGCCACAACGAGGAGTAGCTTGCCGGCAAGCAAGTAAACCTCGGTAAAAAATCATTGTGTTCATCATTTGATTCTGAAGTGATTGGTCTCCATTGTTATTCATTCTTATGATTAATTGGCTCCTTCCTCGACATGGCGGTATAACCTTCTTGCTCACTCTCATTACACTACCACAAACTAGTTATCAAGCTCTTTAGTGTAGCTAGTTGTGAGAGCGTGTTAGTTTGGTTAGTGTGGCTCTTTAGTTAGCTTTTGAGAGAACACTAACTTAGTGTAGTGTCATAGCTATTGTGTGGATAGAAACTATATAAACTAGAATTGTGGTAGGTGGCTTGCTATTTTAGTAGGCTAGCGCAACACTTGCTTCGTCTCATAATTATCTAACCGATTTGTTAAGTGTTGTTGTAGAAATTTTAATAGGCTATTCACCCCCTCTAGCCATTAGGACCTTTCATAGGTACCAAGCTTTTTTTGCTAGAACGAAGGAAAGGACAAGAAAAGAAAAGATGAGATCAAATTTGAGCTCGTTCGGCTGGGCTAAATCAGCTGGCTAGGCTGCTGTTGGCTGGGCTGATCAGCCCAGCCGTTCGGCGGCCCAAGTCTAGCCAAACAGCTGTAAAGCCAACCTGGTTTCTATCGCGCCCTTCAGTCCCTCACTCACTCCGAACGGCCACAACGCCTAGGGTTTCCACCATGCCCGTTAGTTCCTCTGTCCCCCGCCCCCCACGCCTAGGGTTTCCACCGCTCAGGTCGCCACTGGCGTGACCTCTGCTTCTCTGTTCCTACCCCGACTCCGTCGAAAGCATCAAGTTTGTTGAAGTAGAGCGTCGCATCCCCCCCTTCAACCCGCCGACACCGATGCTCGTCCGATGGCAAGCAGGTACCCTCAGATCCGAGGTTACCTCCCTCTCTCCCCACCCATTCTAACGCCACCACCATACCCGCCTTTTAGATCTAACGCCACCGTTGGCCACCCCCAACCCCGACTGGATCTGACCCCCACTTCCTTGTATTGCAGGTGATGTAACAATTAATGTTTGTGCCATTGTGGACATGGATATGCGTTTCATGTATGTTGGGGCCAGGATGGCGAGGTCAGTGCATGACATGGCCGTACTAAGAGAATGTTGGTGGCAACCAATGTTCCCGCATCCACCACAAGGTTAGTGATTAGTGCCATGCAATAGTTGAACCATCTTTGTATTTGCTTTTGAAGATAACGAAAATGAAATGTGGAAATGGTGCATGTGTTGCAGGACGGTACTATCTGGTGGATGTGGGATATGCACTGAAGACTGGCTACATGGCTCCATTCAAAAATACCAGGTACCATCTGGATGATTTTAGGGGCGTAGACATCGACACATTATCACGACAGGAGAAATTTAACTTCACTCATTCGAGCCTCCGCAATGTAGTCAAAAGGACATTTGGGGTTCTCAAAGCCCGTTGGCACATATTGCATAGGGTACCGTTTTGTCATAGGGAAAAGCAAAAGATGATAATTATGTCATGCTTTGCAATGCACAATTTTTTATGGAATCGTGAGATTGGAGTTGGTTCGCCTACATACCCCCGTCGGATTGGGTTCAGATAAATGCTAATTCCACTATGTCATTAGTGAGGGAGTACATATCTATGGCTCTCTAGGGACAATGATGCAACAAAGGTGATTATAATTAAGATGCCAAGTACTTCAATTAAAGTTAGCCATCCCATGTATTTGTGCCATTAATAAAGATTGGGTCCTGCTTGTGTTATATAGGTTGCCCTAGAGACACTTGTGGTGATCCATAGGCTTCTTTCCAAAGGTGATCTTGCATTCTTTGAAGAGTTTCTTACATTTACAGTTTTATACAAAGATTGCAAGTTTGTAAGCCTGGACATAGCATCTGTACTAGATGATGATGTAGGTTCATGGCTGCAAATGGCTTAGACTTCTTGATACTCTCGCTAGCTGATAATTGAAACTGCTTTTGCTTCTAGTAACAATGAGTGAAAAATGTTGTATCTGCTAGCTAGCTATTTGGAAAGAAAAAAATAATCTTCTTAGTTTGAAAAGAAGAAAATAATTGCTTCAGTTAAGCAGTGTTTAGATTGGTTGCTACGTGCTCAGTGCTTGCACGTCCTAGCTGTGCTTCCTTGTAACAAGTAACTACCATTTTATGTGGCTAAAGTTTATTGCTGATACTCTTATATTTGCACCTGCATTGTCTACATATACAATAAATCATACTCTTTGTGACATTTGTAAATTTTAAGTGAGAGATCTGTGAAAGGTTCCATATCAGATCTACTTGTTTAGTTTATCAGTTCTACAAACTCATGGTGTTGGTGTAGAAAGTGACCAACTAGTGAATATTTGTAGTTTTGTTGTACGTTGTGATCGGAGGTGGCCTAGCACTCAATGACACAAGATTTATACTAGTTCGGGCAACATGCCCTACGTCCAGTCGGGGTTGGTCGGTGACTTTATTCCTAAGTCTAGGTGATCGAAGTTTGCAGTGGGGTTACAAACGAGAAGGAGAAAGATGGGGTGTGCAAGAGGTCCGGTCGGCTCTGATCGGAAGGGCCGAGAGTGACAAGAACTTTGCTATGCGATAAGTGTTCAAGCGGGTGCTTGAGGTCCGAACCTGGCGGTTTTGTGGTTGAGAGCTATCGATCTAAGGAACTATGATCCACTGGAATCGGTCTCCCTTTGTTGAAGGAAGCGCACCCCCTTTTATAGATGAAGGGGACGACTTTACAAGTGAGAGGGAAAGGGTGTATATGCTACCGAGCCTTGTTGTCCATGCCTACTAAGCCTTGTTGCCCACACCAGCGGGTACCAGATAATGGTAGGCGCCTACAACACTATTGATGAATGTCAGATACATACGGGAGGTCGTGCTGCCTTTTTCAGGGATGATGGACATCGGTACCAGTAAATACTGTTCGATGCCTAGAGGCATGTGAGGGGTCTCGCTATGTTCACCCAGTATGGTAAATCCTGGCACCCATACCGCTATTGATGCCTAGAGGCACGTGGAGGGCCTTACTGTATGGGACTTTTAGCGGCCCCTACAATACTGTAGAGGGAGATGTCGGCGCCTACAATACTGTTTGTGTTAGGTGGCTATAGAGTATTATTTTGTGCAGGGTATGGTCCCTGGTACAGTGTATTTGACTTGTAAGCCTTGCCTTGCCTTTCTCCGCACGTCTTCTGGTTCCTACCGAGCGGGCGTCCCTAGTCGGATGGCTCTAGTCGGCTCTGAGTGCACCGGTCGGAGAAGAGCGGTGAGCAGGGTTCCTACGAGACCCGATCGGAAGGACACGGGGTTAGAGTCAAAAGTAGCGCTTTGGGCCAGGCCTTCTGATCGGAGAGGGCGTTCGGAGGCAGCTGGAGGCCGAAGTGAGTGCTCCGATCGGAGTGGTGGGCCCAAGGGGTCGATGAGCGAGCGCCGCTCCTTTTGGTCCAGACCTTTAGGTCGGTGACTGGGCCATCCTTTTGGCCTATTGTATTTAGACTCTTGGGCCGAGCCTTGGCGCTGAAGCCCGTCCCTGAGGGACCCCGAGTTTAGGAACCCGACAGAAGCCCCCGAGCCCCCGGGCGATTCGGGTCGAATCGTTCAGGGGATTTTTGTCTTGCCGACAGGTGCATGTGAGCGCACCCACGGGTGTAGCCCCTGAGCCCCTAGGTAGTTCGGGAGGAACCGTCTGGGGGGGTTTCTGTGTCATCAGGGGAGGTTTTCTGTTTTGTCGGTGGGTGCGCGCGAGCGCACCCGCGGGTGTAGCCCCCGAGCCCCTGGGCGGTTCGGGCAGAACCATCTGGGGGGTGTTGTTCTGGTGGGCGTGTGTGCATGTTTTTAGTCTGAGATGAAATTTTGTCGCCTGAGGCGGTTTTTAGTTTGTTTTGAGAGATTGGGTGAGAGGGAGCTTGTGGATCCCGGCGTCGGTGTGCGCCGTGGGATCGAGTAAGGGAGTCAGTCAAGGGTTCTGGATGAGACAGAGCTCATTGATCCTAGTGTTGATGCGCACCGTGGGATAGGGTGAGGCCGTTAGTTTCGGACGAGACAAAGCTCACTGATCCTGGTGTCGATGCGCGCCATGGGATTGGGTGATGCAGTTAGTTTTGGATGAGACAGAGGTCACTGATCCTGGCATCGATGCACGCCGTGGGATCAAGTGAGGGAGTCCATGTTTGGATGAGACAGAGCTCGCTGATGCTGACATCGATGCGCACTGTGGGATCGAGCGAGTTAGAGTCGTGTTTGGATGAGATAGAGCTCGCTGATGCTGGCGTCGATGCGCGCCGTGGGATCGAGTGAGTCGGAGTCATGTTTGGAGGAGACAGAGCTCGCTGATGCTGGCATCGAAGCGTGCCATGGGATCGAGCGAGTCAGAGTCATGTTTGGATGAGACAGAGCTCGTTGATGCTGGCGTCGATGCGCGCCATGGGATCGAGCGAGTTGGAGTCATGTTTGGACGAGACAGAGCTCGCTGATGCTGGCGTCGATGCACGCCATGGGATCGAGCGAGTCGGAGTCGTGTTTGGATGAGACAGAGCTCGCTGATGCTGGCGTCGATAGGCGCCATGGGATCGAGCGAGTCGGAGTTGTGTTTGGATGTGAGAGAGCTCACTGATCCTGGCATCGATGCGCGCTGTGAGATCGGGTGAGGGAGTTAGTTTAGACAAACCCTGGCATTGGTGCGTGCTGTGGTTTCTAAATAGTTAGTTTAGGGGGCAGACGAGACCGAGACCGTGGGTCTTGGCGTCGGTGTGCGCCATGGGACCGAGCCGGTTGGAGTCATGGATCCTAGCCTCGGCACAGCATGGGCGGCCGAGGTAGTTAGTTTAGTTAGTTTTCACACAAGTTTGGAGTCATGGTCCCTAGATTTTTGGAGCACAATCAGAAGTGAAGCCGTTATGCGAGTTCGGACTCGCGGTCCCATGCCATAGTCGGATGTCGTAGATCCTGTCGACGCGAGTTCAGGGTCGCGGTCCCTGGATTTTTTGGAGCGTAGACAAAGCATAGTTAGTTAGTTAAAGATCAGACGAGGCGGTGCTCACGGATCCTGGCGTCGATGCGCACCGTGGGACCGGGTGAGTCGTAGTCGTGGATCTGGCGAGTTCAAGGTCACTTCCTTGGCATTTGTCTTGAGCCCTGTCGAGCCTTCATGGGGGTCGATGTGAGTTGTGTGCGTTACCCCATCCGGTTCCTCACAAACTGGAGGGGCTGAGTTTCGTCGCTTGTCCCGATCGCTCAGGCTCAAAGACTAACTCGGTGAGTTCGCTAACGGGTGTGATCGAGTAGAATTTGGGTCCGTCGTTCATGACGGGACCAGCATAGCCCTCTTGTGACATTCCACTACTCCTTCACCTACAAATCGGTAGATGCCTAGGTCATTTTGGAGACCGACCTAGGTGGCCTAACAGCCTCCCCTTGATGGAGATTCTGTGGGCCTGGCGAGAGGTTCAGGATCAAACGAGAAGGTTGAGATGACCCGGTCTGCCGGACCACACGAGGGCCACACAATGCTCATCTATGGTTTTCTCCCTTGGCTCTATTGGTCGCTCATGTCGAATGAGGCAACCGCCGCTTCGTGACACAACACAAAGCGTTCTGATGCATTTCGCTGCACGTGCGATGCTTAGTTCCCGAGCCCCCAGGCGGTTCAGGGCCCGAATCATCCGGGAGGCACGGGTGTATGGAATGAATGTGCGTATGGATGTATGAAATGATTGTAAGGAAATAGCGGGGGTTGGTAGTGCTCACTTTGATGGCTTAAGTGACGGGGTTCGGAGAGTTTCAGTCCAAAAATGTCCTACCGGGACCTACGCTCGTTAATCGTGGGTGAGCCCTTATGTGAACAGTTTTTGTATTAATGAACGCATGCTCGCCTTGATGACCTGAGTGACAGGGTTTGGAGAGCTTCAGTTGGAAATGTTCGACCGGGACCTTGATGACCTGAGTGACGGGCTTTAGAGAGCTTTAGTCAGAAATGTTCGACCAGGACCCACGCTCATCATTCGTGACAGAGTCGGCATGGCCTACATGGGGTGTCCCTTCGCTTCCTACCCGTTGCGCTTGATGAAGCCGAGGGAGCGGAACCGAGCGGATCTCTTGCGGTCGCAGTAGTATTTGCAGTAGTAGAAAATGTAAAAGTTAAGTTTGTAGGGGAGCCCCGTGTAAATATTACTGTGTGTTTAATGACTACCGTCGATTTTGTTTTCTGTGATGGAATTGCTCCGTTCGGGGGAGCCTGTTGCCTTTCGTTCCTTAGTTTTTCCTTAGCATAATTTTGTTTTTTTATTCTTTCTTTCTCATACCTACCCATTTGTCCCATAGGCCGTGACCTTAGGAGCCTGGGGCGTGGCCCGTGAGGCTCGGCTGCTCGTAACCGTAGGGAAAGGCGGGGTGCGATCAGTTGGAATATTTTTAAAGCAGAGCTATGTAAAGCAAAACAAAGGAACAAACTATCCCGTTGGTTGGGTAGGAAGGAATTCCACCATAGGTAAACAAAACAGGGAGGTAGTCACTAAGCATAATGATAGTAGTGTACCCTAGTGGAGCCCCCGAGCGCCCCAGGCCAAAAAGTTTTTGGGTCGGGGCGCTTTTGTAGGAGCATAAGTAAATAATGGTAAGATTGAAGCTTTAGGAAAAATGACATAGCTGTTCCAATATTTCGGAGAGATGGGCGTCGTTGTCGTCCTTCGATCGGTAGGTGTCCGATCGGATCACTTCAACCTTTAGTCGTCTGCATCCTCGCCCGCTGCGCCCCCTTCTTTGGTCGCTGCTTCCTCGCCTTTTTCTTCCTTTGGCCTGCCAGCTTACCTCAGCAGGTGCTTGAGGAGCTGGCAGTCCTTATAGAGGTGTTTGATGGGGTAGTCATGGTTTGTGCATGGGCTCTCCATGAGATCGTGGAAGTGGCCCAAAGGGTCTTGCTGGGGCTGCATGCCCGCGTGATCCGCCACGGCAACCAATGCAGAGTTGGCCGGTCAGCGGCAATCCTTTCTATTCTTTTTTCCCCTCTACGTGGAGGGGCCCTCGTCTTGATCCTAGCGCTTGGCCTTACCTTTGCCGCGGCCTCCGTTGAAGCACAGTGGGAACGACGCTTGCTGGAGGTGTTGGACAAAGGTTCGTGGTCCCAGGCTGTCAGGGCTGGGACTCCGGTCAACGCTGCGCGTGTCTTAGTTCGGCCCGAGCCGCACGTAGACAGGCGGTCGGCATGGAGCGGTCATCAAGTTGAGGTGAGGTGCCATTGCGGCTTCCTATGCCACACTCTGTGGTTGTTGCGATGATAAGGTGTAATGCCCCATCTACTGTGTCCCTGTTCCCCGGATGGGGAGCGAGGTCGTGAGTCGGTGTCGTGATACGAAGCACTCCACTTGTTGAAAGACGGTGGTTTCCAGCAGTGCCTGGATGTTTCGGTGGATCGCTCGTTCACGAGGGTCGTTCGGCTCGGACAGGCCGCGTAGGAGTTGCCACGGCGGCAATGTTCTGACTGGCCCGAGCGAACTACGGGGCATCAGTCCCCCTAACCGTGGTGTTGCGCTAGATCTGACGGGCTTGACCCTGAGCGCCATTAGCCGATCTATGCGCACGGGGCGCAGTGTGGTGCACCGAGCGTGCTGGTGCAGTCGGTGGCTAATGCAACCACTGTCGTCGTAGATCCTCTACGTGCTCACGTGTGAGCTTGGGGGTCTCCGCATGAGGGTTCAGAGAGGTGTGAGTCCATGAGGACTCCGCTTCCGCTGGTCGGTGTCCCGAAGGATCTGCCATGGCGCACTCCCAGGACGAACGGTGGCTAGGTGCCATGTCGCTGATGCTGGAGCCGTCGCTCTCGCCATCATCATCCATGAGGTCGAGGAAATAGGTGGGAGCATAGCTCGCCATTCCCACGAATTCGGATGCGAGAGGGGGCGGTGCAGGCATCCTTCGAAGCCCCTAGGCGTATGCATCCATGGAAGACGCGAGGCCATAGGGGAACCAGTCGTACGACAGTTGCATTGGGGACAATGGGGTTCTGCTGGGTAATCGGCGAAAGATAGAGAATAGTAAGTAAATAACAGCATGTATTTTACTCATAATGGGGTTTGAGCAGAGAGTTTGCTCGAAATGAAGCACAGATGCCGCATCGTCGAAGTCGCGCATCTCAGAGTCGATGGAGGACGTCCCTCCAACGGGTGCCAGGTCGCGAGCCTCCTCGTGGAGGTGTAGCACGCCAAGCCGATCGGCGACGAAGTCTAGGCTTCCAAAGAGGAAGGCCTGGGATGGCTCAAAGACGGGTGGAACCCGCATCCCAGTGGGTGAGAGTGTGGGAAACTCCAGCGAGCCGAAGCAAATCGTATCGCCTGAGCCCGCCACGGCGAGGGTGGCAGAAAAGTGGGCCATCCGATGACCAAAAAGTGCTGAACGTACAGCGTCTTTCCCACGGACAGCGCCAACTGTCGGTGTAGAAAGTGACCAACTAGTGAATATTTGTAGTTTTGGTATCCGTTGTGATCAGAGGTGGCCTAGCACTCAATGACACAGGATTTATACTAGTTCGGGCAACGTGCCCTACGTCCAATCAGGGTCGGTCGGTGACTTTATTCCTGAGCCTAGGTGCTCGAAATTTGCAGTGGGTTACAAACGAGAAGGAGAAAGATGGGGTGTTGTCGATGCGGGACCCACAGGATACACCGCAAGGAAGAGAGGAGATCTAGTTTGATTAGGATTCCTCCCATGTAATCCTAGTAGTAATCCTACCCTATAATCCTACTATGACTCTACATTGTAAACCAACTAGGACTCTGGCCTCCTGACTATATAAAGGAGGGCAGGGCTCCTTAGATGAGGGGTCCAGCAGAACATAACACAACACAACACTTTACGATCAATCCAACACAAAGGCTAACACCGACTGGACATAGGGCTATTACTCAATCAAAGATCAAGGGTCCGAACCAGGATAAATCGACTGTCTCTTGTGTTTACCATCGAGTTCCACATACGCTGAAGCCCGAACATACTGCCCCGGGGACCCCCATAGTAGGCTATCAGTGGTCAAACATCGATAGCTGGCGCGCCAGGTAGGGGCTTTCGGCGAATTTGCACCCGAGAGCTCGATGGACCTCGACAACATGATCTTCTCGCCAGGATCAACCTTCATCTTTGGTTCATGGATCTATGAGACAGGTGACAATGGCAAGCTCCAAAGCCGTCTCCTCAAAAATTTGGATCACCATGAATACCATTCTATTTCGATAACTATGACAGATCAACTTGCTAGAAGATTCGTGCAGCTCGTGATGTCCGATCCAACTCAGATTTCGTGGCTTCATGCATCCGATTCAAACTCAGTTTCTGCTTCCGAGACGGAGTCTTATCCGAGTTCTTTCGGAAAACCGAGTTCTTTTCTGACAAGGCTCCAAAGCACGACATCAACCTATCAAGAATACAACTCGAAGTACACTCAGAGTGCTCTAAAGAAGACGGGTCCTTTTTCATTCGGCCTTGACAACATGGAAACATCTTATCGGGCATAGCTCGAAAGATCTCTGAATCCAGTGCTTGGAATACTACTGACAGGAGCTTAGAAAGGTCTCGTACTAACTGTAATATCTCAAGACTGCATCATCCACTATCCAGGTTCTATTCCTGAGGATAGCAGTACCCGGCTAGTTGACACAACAACAACAACTCTACCCTACCAAGAAGGAGACTCGATCTGTGACCTTGAAGCTTCTACTGAAGTTATCAACAACTCTAATAGTATGGAAACCAACGTCGGTGATAGAACAACTCATGCTCAAGAAGTATTCATGATTCGCCGTCCTCGATCACCATTGGTCCCCCGTAAAGCACCCGACGTCAGGTCTATAGATGAATCCGAATCCAACATATCACCATTTATCCAGGGGCACGATGGTGAGACCGAGAGTCAGAGGCAAGCCAGAGAGAGAAAGAACAAATTGAAACAAGGATGTCAACGCCATGCTAAGCAGCACAAGGAAGCTTGGATCAGATATGAGACAGACCTAGCCAAGTACAATAGAAGAAAATCAGAGCGAGAGGTCGAAGAAGGACGAGCGGCGAATACACCCTACGATAAGATCCGAGAAGCACTAGAAGAACTCAGGGCGATTTCACATCCTAGTGAAAAACAAGAACAGCTCCGGGATTTCCTCCGATCAATAGTCCTAAGGACGCATAACGGAAGGGCCCGCTCAAGACTACCTGACAAGTCAACATCTCACGAGCAGGAAGATCAAAAACAAAGGAAGTCCGCTTTTGAGAGACTTGGACCAAGTGGAAGTCACAACAGAGAAAGCAGAAGAAACCATAGTCAAAACGACCGAGTCGAACAACCAAGAAAGGCCAGAAGCAAAGCACCTACTCGGATAGCCACGCAAAACTACTCTCACCAAGACAACAGTTGGCAAGAAGGGGGCGCTAAATCAGAATACACAGAAGCCAGAACGCACGATAGATTCCCCTGCTTTGCAAACATACTTGCTTCAATACGACTGCCTCACAAGTTCAAGCCATCCAACCATTCCAAGTATGATGGCAAGACCGAACCAAAGCAATGGCTCAGGATTTACTCACAATCGATTGAATTGGCCAGAGGAGACGATGACATCAAGACCTTGTTTTTTCCCATGGCCCTAGAAACCATGCCACTTCAATGGTTTGACAAATTGAATCCAGGATCAATTAGAAATTGGGAGGACTTGCAAGGAGCTTTCTATGAAAATTTCACGGGTATCAATACACACCCAATTACCCACGTAGAGTTAAAAGGACTCAAGCAGAAAAGAGGCGAAAGTCTTAGAAATTACTATCGGCGATTTGGTGAACTACGAGCTCAAGTACATGACATCACCCAATGAGAAGTAATCAAAGCTTTCTCTCATGGAATCATGGCTAGGTGGCAATTTCAAGACTTCTATAAAGAAAATCCAAGAAACAATGAAGAATTCAGACGAACAGTGGAAAAGATGATTACTGTAGAAGAAAAGACACAAGAAAGATTCCCGGATAGAAACAACCGAGACAACTCGGACAAGCAAAATCATCGAAACAACAGACAACAGGAAAGAAAACATGGACCAGATAACACAGTAGCAGTGATTGATAAATCAAGGAAGTTTTCCAAGCCCAGGAGGTATGACGACATTGAAAACATGCATTGCATCTTGCACCCCAAAGGAAATCACACCATCGGAGATCGCTACACCTTCAAAGATCGATACACAAGAAAAGATAGTAAGGAGAATACCAAAGAAGGCAATCAGACAAAGAAGAAGACAACCACGAAGATAAGGGATTCCAAAAATCCACGGGGACAGTAGCAGTAATCTTTGTTGGGGTTCTAGATTCTAGAAGCAAACATCAAGAAAAGCTAGCGCTACGAACCATCATGGCAGCAGAACCGGCTACTCCAAGATATCTCAACTGGTCACAGTATCCAATCCAATTTTCAAGAGAAGACCAATGGACTAGCGTAGGAAACACAAGCCATTATCCATTGGTTCTAGATCCAACTATTGCCAGAATGACTATCACAAAAGTACTAATCGACGGGGGAGCCAGACTCAACATCATTTTCTCAGAAACTCTAAGGAAGATGGGACTACAACTCGCCGGGATGATTACACCAACAAGCACACCTTTTTATGGCATAGTACCTGGCAAGGCAGCAATGCCACTTGGACAAATCACTCAATCGGTCACTTTTGGGACTCCCTCGAACTACCGTACAGAGTTCATTAAGTTTGAAGTTGCAGACTTTGATTCATCATATCACGCAATCCTCGGGCGCCCAGCACTAGCAAAATTCATGGCGATACCGCGCTATCCGTACCTGTTGCTCAAGATGTCAGGGCCTAATGATGTCCTTTCTCTTTGGACTGATTTGAAGCGCGCTTTTGAGTGCGATGTTCAGGCAATCCAAATTGCAGCAAAAGCATAGGCCGCCGATGGAAGAAAAGAAATTACCACTGTTGCAGTAGAAATGAGCCCAGAAGAGCTAGAGATACTGGCTAAAAAACCCAGCATCCTAGCACCACCAAAAGAAGCCGACGTTAAGCAAATCGACCTGGGCACCAGTGATCGATCCAAAACGACAACCATCAGCACCCACCTCTTGGCAAAATAGGAACTCACGCTCACCAACTTTCTTCGGGACAACAAAGATATCTTTGCTTGGAAGCCGGCTGACATGCCAGGGGTTCCAAGAGAGTTGGCTGAGCACAGAATTGATATCAATGAAGGCTCCAAGCCTATGAAGCAACGACTACGATGATTCTCACCCGACAAGAAGGCAGCAATTAAAAAAGAAATCACAAAACTAATGGCAGCCGGATTCATCAGAGAAATCCTCCATCCAGATTGGCTAGCAAACCTAGTTCTAGTATAGAAAAAGAATACGGACGAGTGGCGCATGTGTGTCGACTACACAGATCTCAACAAACACTACCCAAAAGATCTGTTCGGGCTACCACGCATCGATCAGATAGTTGATTCAACAGTAGGATCTACCTTATTGTCCTTCCTTGATTGTTATTCAGGATATCACCAGATCGTATTAAAGGAACAAGACCAGAGCAAGACATCTTTTATCACTCCATTCGGTGCCTACTGCTACAAAACCGTGTCATTTGGACTCAAGAATGCTGGTGCCACTTACCAAAGAGCTATCCAAACGTGCCTCGGTGATCAGATCGGCAAAAACGTAGAAGCATACATGGATGACATAGTAGTAAAGACAAAGAACCCGGATACACTAATTGAAGACTTAAAGCAAACCTTCAAAAACCTAAAAAGATGGAGGTGGAAATTGAACCCAAACAAGTGTGTATTCGAAGTTCCTTCAGGACAACTACTCGGATTCTTGGTCAGTCATCGCGGAATCAAAGCAAGCACCAAGCAAATTCAAGCCATAACAGAGATAGGCTGTATGGCGGCCCTCAATCGTTTCATATCAAGACTGGGTGAAAAAGGGTTACCTTTCTTTAAATTGCTAAAGAAGACTGACAAGTTTGAGTGGACAGAAGAAGCCAACGAAGCTTTTAAGAAGCTCAAGGCATACCTCACCTCCTCACCTGTTCTCACACCTCCAAAGAAATACGAAGACATGATGTTGTACATTGCGGCAACTTCTACTGTGATCAACACAGCGATTGTCGTAGAAAGAGAAGAAGAAGGGCGTGCATATAAAGTACAACATCCCATGTACTACATCAACGAAGTACTGTCAGAATAAAAAATCCTCACCCTATTGCTTAAGATGTCAGGGCCTAACGGTGTCCTTTCCCTTCGAAGTGATTTGAAGCGCGCTTTTGACTGCGATGTTTAGGCAATTCAAATTGTAGCCAAAGCATAAACCGCCAATGATAGAAAGGAAATAGCCACTATTGCTGTAGAAATGAGCCCAGAAGAACTAGAGATACCAGCTAAAAAGCCCAGCATCCTAGCACCACCAAAAGAAGCCGACGTCAAGCAAATCGACCTAGGCACTGGTGATCCCTCCAAGACGGCAACCATTAGCGCCCACCTCTCGATAAAATAGGAACTCGTGCTCACCAACTTTCTTTGGGACAACAAAGATATCTTCGCTTGGAATCCAGCCGACATGTCAGGTGTCCCAAGAGAGTTGGCTAAGCATAGATTCGATATCAATGAAGGCTCCAAGCCTGCGAAGCAACGGCTATGACGATTCTCACCCGACAAGAAGGCAGCAATTAAAAAAGAAATCACAAAGCTAATGGTGGCCGGATTCATCAAAGAAATCCTTCATCCAGATTAGCTAGCAAATCCAGTTCTAGTACAAAAAAAGAATACAGACGAGTGGCGCATGTGCGTCGACTACACAGATCTCAACAAACACTGCCCAAAAGATCCATTCGGGCTACCACGGATTGATCAGATAGTTGATTCAATAGCAGGATCTACCCTATTATCCTTTCTTGATTGTTATTCAGGATATCACCAAATCGCATTAAAGGAACAAGACTAGAGCAAGACATCTTTCATCACTCTGTTCGGTGCCTATTGCTACAAGACCATGTCGTTTGGAGTCAAGAATGCTGGTGCCACATACCAAAGAGCTATCCAAACATGCCTTGGTGATTAGATTGGTGAAAACATAGAGGCATACGTGGATGACGTAGTAGTAAAAACAAAGAACCCGGACACACTAATTGAAGACTTAAAGCAAACATTCGAAAACCTGAAAAGCTAGAGGTGGAAATTGAACCCAAACAAGTATATATTCAGAGTTCCTTCAGGACAACTACTCGGATTCTTGGTCAGTCATCGTGGAATCGAAGCCAGCGCCAAGCAAATTCGAGCCATAACAGAGATGGGCCCTCCTCGAAGTGTCAAAGATGTGCAGAAACTAACAGGATGCATGGCGGCCCTCAATCATTTTATATCAAGACTCAGTGAAAAAGGGTTACCTTTCTTTAAACTACTAAAGAAGACAGACAAGTTCGAGTGGACAAAAGAAGCCAATGAAGCTTTCAAAAGACTTAAGGCATACCTCACCTCCTCACCCATTCTCACACCTCCAAAGAAATACGAAGACATGATCCTATACATTACGACAACTTCTACTGTGATCAGCACAGTGATAGTCATAGAAAGAGAAGAAGAAGGGCACGTATATAAAGTACAATGCCCCGTATACTACATCAGTGAAGTACTGTTAGAATCAAAAATCCGGTACCCGCATGTGCAAAAACTACTCTACGCCCTCCTGATCACTTCACGCAAGCTTTGCCACTATTTTGAAAGCCACAAGATTACTGTGGTGACAGATTTCCCACTCAGAGACATCCTACACAACAGAGACGCAACAGGGCGCATATCTAAGTGGGTAGTTGAACTTGGTGCTCTCAATATCGATTTCACCCCATGGAAGACAATTAAATCTCAAGCCCTGGTAGATTTTGTTGTCGAGTGGACAGAAATTCAACAACCTATGTCAAAAACCATCCTCGATCCTTAGAAGATGTACTTTGATGGATCACTCAAGCTAGGCAGAGCTAGTGCAGGTGTTCTCCTCATTTCTCCAGATGGAAAATAACTCAAGTATGTCCTTCAGATACTATGGCAAGCTACAAATAATGAAGCAGAATATAAAGCCCTCATCCACGGGCTACGAGTGGCAATTACCCTTGGAATCAAGCGTTTACTCATATACGGCGATTCAGCAGTAGTCATCAATCAAGTCAACAAAGATTGGGATTACACCAAAGAAAACATGGGCGCTTACTGTGCTGAAATACGAAAGCTTGAAAAACATTTTCAAGGATTAGAAATTCTACACGTCCTGCGTGATTCTAATATTGCGGCAGACGTCCTCGCTAAGCTTGGATCAGACAGGGCGAAGGTCCCACCCGGTGTATTCATAGAGGAGTTATCAGCTCCCTCTATCAAACAACCCGATGAGATAACCCCTAAAATCTTAGCTAAAGGCACCTAGATTTTGATAATCACCACTTCATGAACCCAGGTTTTTATCGATTACATCAAAGAGAATAAGTTGCCAGTGGAAAAAGAGGAAGCTACCAGAGTTGTTCGCAGAAGCAAGAATTACGTCCTAGTGGCAGACAAGCTCTATAGAAGATCCGCATCATCAGTACTCCTAAAATGCGTCTCATTTGAAGAGGGCAAAGAGATCCTAGACGAAATACACTTAGGTTGCTGTGGAAATCACGCCGCTTCAAGAACACTAGTCAGCAAAGCATTCCGCACCGATTTCTACTGGCCAACCACTTTGAAAGACGTAGAAGAACTCATCAGAAGATGCAAAGGTTATCAAATGTTCGCAAGATAAGCTCATGTGCAAGCTCACAACCTTATCTGCATCCCACCTGCTTGGCCTTTCTCTTGCTGGGGGCTGGATCAAGTAGGACCTCTCAAGAAAGCAAAAGACGGTTTTGAGTACATCTTCATAGCAATTGACAAGTTCACCAAGTGAATTGAATACAAACCACTTGCAAAATATAGCGCAGCCAAAGCAGTCGAGTTCATCCAAGACATTATGCACCGCTTCGGCATGCCTAATCGAATCATCATAGATTTAGGTTCTCCCTTCACAGCCACTGAATTCCAAAGTTGGGCACATGACTATGGCTTCAGAATAGATTACGCATCAGTCGCACATCCAGAGGCCAACGGATAGGTCGAAAGGGCTAACAGACTCATACTAGCCGGATTAAAACCAAGATTGTATGAAGAACTAGTGGACTATGGATCAAAATGGATTGAAGAATTACCCAATGTCGTATGAGGGCTATGGACTCAAATAAGCAGAGCCACTGGACACTCACCTTTTTTCCTAGTTTACGGATCAGAAGCCGTACTACCTGCCGACTTGATCTGGACGTCACCAAGGATAGAGCAATATGACAAAGGAGAAGCAGAACAAACCTGAAGATTAGAGCTCAACAGTACAGAAGAAGTCAGAGTAAACGCTACCATGCAATCAGCAAGATACCTCCAAGGATTAAGACGCCACTACAACAAGAATACCCAGTCTCGATCATTACAAGTCGGAGACCTAGTACTAAGAAGAATACAAAAAACCGACGGACGTCATAAACTACTCAGTCCATGGGAAGGTCCTTTTATCGTCACAAAAGTCACCGGACCGAGCACATACAAGTTGATAACTGAAGACGGAAAAGAAGTCAACAATACATGGCACATCAGCTAGCTAAGAAGATTCTACGCATGAAAACAACTCAAGGAAAAATATATATACAAGCCACAAGAGATCAATGTTCATGATCAATAAAGATAGCGCTCATCAACAATATATGTACTGTTATGACCTATCAATATTCATGATCAATAAAGATGATTCTTTCTCGACAAACATATGTCTTATTATGGCTTTCCCCGAGTTGTTTCCAATGAGCACCAAAAAGCAAAATGGCTGAAAAGACGCCTGAGCATACCGGCCGAGAGCAAAAGAGCTGAAAAGATGCTTGAGCCCACCGATGAGGATAGCTAACAAGCTAACACCTAAAACAAAAAGCAAAATAGTTGAAAAGATGCCTAAGCATACCGACCGAGAGCAAAAGAGCTGAAAAGATGCTTGAGCCCGCTGATGAGGGTAGCTAATAAGCTAACACCCGAACCAAAAAGAAAAATGGCTAAAACGACGCCTGAGCATACCGGCCAAGAGCAAAAGAGCTAAAAACATGCTTGAGCCCACCGATGAGGGTAGCTAATAAGCTAACACCCGAACCAAAAAGCAAAATGGCTAAAAAGACGCCTGAGCATACCGACCGAGACCAAAAGAGCTAAAAACATGCTTGAGCCCGCCGATGAGGGTAGCTCATAAGCTAACACCCGGACCAAAAAGCAAAATGGCTGAAAAGACGCCTGAGCATACCGGCCAAGAGCAAAAGAGCTGAAAAGATGCTTGAGCCCACCGATGAGGGTAGCTAATAAGCTAACACCCGAACAAAAAAGCAAAATAGCTGAAAAGACACCTGAGCATACCGGCTGAGAGCAAAAGAACTGAAAAGATGCTTGAGCCCGCCGATGAGGGTAGCTAACAAGCTAACACCCGAACCAAAAAGCAAAATAGCTAAAAATATGCCTGAGCATACCGGCTAAGAGCAAAAGAGCTGAAAAGATGCTTGAGCCCACCGATGAGGGTAGCTGATAAGCTAACACCCGATCCAAAAAGCAAAATGGCTGAAATCACGCCTGAGCATACCGGCTGAGAGCAAAAGAGCTGAAAACATGCTTGAGCCCACCGATAAGGGTAGCTAATAAGCTAACACCCGATCCGAAAGGCAAAATGGCTGAAATCACGCCTGAGCATACCGGCCGAGAGCAAAAGAGCTGAAAAGATGCTTGAGCCCGCCGATGAGGGTAGCTAATAAGCTAACACCCTATCCAAAAAGCAAAATGGCTGAAATCATGCCTGAGCGTACCGGCTAACAGCAAAAGAGCTAAAAAGATGCTTGAGCCCGCCGATGAGGGTAGCTAATAAGCTAACACCCGATCCAAAAAAGTAAAATGGCTAAAATTACGCCTGAGCATATCGACCGAGAGCAAAAGAGATGAAAAGATGCTTGAGCCCGCCGATGAGGGTAGCTAATAAGCTAACATCCGAACCAAAAAGCAAAATAGCTAAAAATATGCCTGAGCATACCGGCCGAGAGCAAAAGAGCTAAAAAGATACTTGAGCCCACCGATGAGGGTAGCTAATAAGCTAACACCCGAACCAAAAAGCAAAATGGCTGCAATTATGCCTGAGCATACCGGCCGAGAGCAAAAGAGCTGAAAAGATGCTTGAGCCCGCCGATGAGGGTAGCTAATAAGCTAACACTTGAACCAAAAAGCAAAATGGCTGAAACAAGCCAGTTGTCTGACTACTCGTCACAGTTTTCGACTACTTTGGCTGCGGTGACCAACTACTCGACAGCTCATGTCCAAGTACTCGCGAGCTGATGCTTAGGGGCTACAACCACTGGGGTCTCCTGAGCGCAAAATGTCAGGATCGCGCGCTGATTCTACCACGCGGCCATCAATCAAGCTAAGTCATGGTTTAATATTTTTAAAAATATCCTTTAATCATCATCTCTAGATATTATCCATATGCCTCCGCGGCTCTACTACAGTTGATTTACCTGGGTTGCTGAGGCCTTAATCCGTGAAGCCTACTCGCCGGAAAGGGAACCATTTTATGAACCACGTCATCAAATAAGGAGCTCGCCCACCGCTGGCTGCCTTACTTGGCCACTACTTTGTTGGGTGAGACACACGCCCCGCGCTGTCTTACTCGGTTGCTGCTCTACAAGTCACCAGGACGTCCGACTACTCGGCCACGGTGATCGACTACTCGGTTGGGGTGATCAACTACTCGACAGCTAAGGTCGACCTTGTTGCAGTGATTTGTAAATTCTAAGGTGGGGGTGATACGGGGTCTCCGGTGAGGGACTGCCCACCCAAAGCCTTTTGATGAATTATCTAGGTTGCCTTGCTCAGATCGGATCATGGTCGAACGAGAAGATTTTGCCTCAGCAAGATGAGCACGAATATGAGGATGCATGTGCATATTTATATGTACTTTCATTACTCAAGAGAAATAAAGGAAGAGGCATGACATACAGCAACATGCAAGAAGACATCAAGCACGCAAGCTAATTATGGAAAGTACTCGGTGACATAGCTGTGTTGACTTGCAACGGTATATGGATAGCCTACTGCAGTTCGCGGGTTACTGGAATACACCCTTGAGAATGTCTACAAGATCCTACATATCATCAGAAGAGGTTTTTAGTTCTTTGAACAACTCGGATTCAAGACCCTCCAACTTTTTGTTCCAAATAGTAAGAGGCTCAGGGGCTACACTCAGTGAGTGCAATTTTTCTTCCAAAAAGTGCACATCACTCAGAAGACTTCTTCAAGACAGGAGTTTTCAAACAACATAAGATTCAAGACCCTCCAACTTTTTATTCCAAATAGCAAGAGGCTTGGGGGCTACACTCAGTGAGTGCACTTTTTTCTTCGAAAAAGGCCTCACGATAAAAAGAACCCGGACCGATCTATATCCGAGTTCTTTTTTATAAAGAACCCGAGTATATGCTCGGGAGCCCTTCGACGAAGAATTAGAGCAATTTCAAGACAAGACCCTTCAGCTCCTTATTCCAAACAGCAAGAGGCTCGGGGGCTACACGATGGGAGTACTTTTTCTTCAAAAAAGCACACACCACTCGAAGATCCTAAGAAGCGCTACATGGTTTCACTCAAGAAAGCACTCGGGCGATGCTTGTTCCTGCTCGGCAAGACCTGGAGGAACAAAACAAGGCTTCCAGAGTTCAACCATGAAGTGCTTGGGGGCTTGTCGATGCGGGGCCCACGGGATACACCGCAAGGAAGAGAGGAGATCTAGTTTGATTAGGATTCCTCCCATGTAATCCTAGTAGTAATCCTACCCTGTAATCCTACTAGGACTCTACATTGTAAACCAACTAGGACTCTAGCCTCCTGACTATATAAAGGAGGGCAGGGCTCCTTAGATGAGGGGTCCAGCAGAATATAACACAACACAACACTCTACGATCAATCCAACGCAAAGGCTAACACTGACTGGACGTAGGGCTATTACTCGATCAAAGATCGAGGGTCTGAACTAGAATAAATCGACTATCTCTTGCATTTACCGTCGAGTTCTGCATACGCTAAAGCCCGAACATACTGCCTCGGGGACCCCCGTGGTAGGCTATCGGTGGTCAAATATCGACATATGTGCAAGAGGTCCGGTCGGCTCTAGTCGGAAGGACCGAGAGTGACAGGAACTTTGCTATGAGCTAAGTGTTCAAGCGGGTGCTTAAGGTCCGAACCTGGCGGTTCTACGGTTGAGAGCTATCGATCTAAGGAACTCTGACCCACTGGAATCGGTCTCCCTTTGTTGGAGGAAGCACACCCCCTTTTATAGATGAAGGGGACAGCTTTATAAGTGAGAGGGAAAGGGTGCGTATGCTACCGAGCCTTGTTGTCCACGTCTACCGAGCCTTGTTGCCCACATCGGCGGGTACCAGATAATGGTAGGCGCCTACAACACTATTGATGAATGTCAGATGCATACGGGAGGTCGTGCTGCCTTTTTCAGAGATGGTGACGTCAGTACCTGTAAATACTGTTCGATGCCTAGAGGCATGTGAGGGGTCTTGCTATGTTCACCCAGTACGGTAAATCCTGGCGCCCATACCGCTATTGATGCACAGAGACACGTGGAGGGCCTTACCGTATGGGACTTTTAGCGGCCCCTACAATACTGTAGAGGGAGATGTCGGCGCCTATAATACTGTTTGTGTCAGGTGGCTACAGAGTATTGTTCCGTGCAGGGTATGGTCCCTGGCACAGTGGGTTTGACTTGTGAGCCTTGCTTTGCCTTTCTCCGCACGTCTTCTGGTTCCTACCGAGCGGGCGTCCCCGGTCAGATGGCTCTAGTCGGCTCTGAGTGCGCCGATCGGAGAAGAGCGGTGAGCAGGGTTCCTACGAGCCCCGGTCGGAGGGACGCAGGGTCAGAGTCGGAAGTAGCGCTTTGGGCCAGGTCTTCTGATCGGACAGGGCGTCCGGAGGCAGCTGGAGGCCGAAGCGAGTACTCCGATCGGAGTGGTGGGCCCAAGGGGTCGACGAGCGGGCGCCGCTCCTTTTAGTCCAGACCTTCAGGTCGGCGACTGGGCCGTCCTTCTGGTCTGTTGTATTTAGACTCTAGGGCCGAGCCTTGGCGCGGAAGCCGGTCCCCGAGGGACCCCGGGTTTATGAACCCGACACATGGCTTACATCGCGGTCTTTATTTTTCTGCTGGCCCAGGCAATTGACCATTATGTTATATGTCGTTCTCATGTATCTTCTTCCAGTAGCGCAAGCAATTGATCATCTTGTTTCTGTCGTGCATTTTGATCAGTTAACACGTCGTGCTGATGGATCTTTTTTTACTCCTTTTTACCCTTCAGGCCATGGATCCTGCAAGTTCTCTAGCTCGTTGGACTCTTGACTGACTGCCTCGGAGGACAAAGATGGCAAGAAGATGGCATTCGAGTCTTGATTTTGTGTAACCTGCAGGCTAGACGATTTGGGAGGAAGAAGTGTATTTTGAACTGTTGTATAATGGCTTGTAGTCAAGCATGGCAACGGGGATCCGATACCCGATTACCGACGGGTATTTGATCTATTAGGGGACGGGGATGAAATCATATCTTTACCCGTGGACATCTAAATGGGCAAGAATCCATACCCGACGGGCATAGCGGGTACGGGAACGTTCCCTGTTTACCTGTACCCGTTACCCGTTGGGGAACCCGACTATTTGAGCTGTCATGCGAGTATTAGGCCCAAAGAAGCTCAACATAGATATTTTGGTCCAAATCTGAACAGTCATATATATAATTTGTGTGTTCTAGGAACCCTCGTTCAATTTTTCCTCACCATCTCCGCCAGCAGCACAAGCACGCCTGTCTCACGAGCGCTCGTGCCCCTCGCTTCCTCAGTTCGGTCTCTCTGCCACCTTTGCTCGTCCTCCTCGCAACCTCGCTCCTTCTCCTCGGCATCTCCGAGACTCCGACACTTATACCCGGGTGAAGAAGAAACGTCTCCGATTGCAAAGCTGCGACCCCTAGTGTCCTTGTTTATTGGGTATGCAGTACCCGTCGGGTATCTGTTACCCGACCGATACCCGACGGGTACGGGGATGGGCAATAATCTATACCCGAGACAGTTAATGGGGATGGGGACGGGATAAATTCTCCGTAGCGGGGAAGAGAACGTCCCGGCGATACCCGACGGGTATATACCCGTTGCCATCCTTACTTGTAGTGAACTGTTATGTGTAGTGAACTGCTAATGGATTAGTTTGTAATGGACTGTTAGTTGCCTGGACAAACTGTTATCAAATGCACTTGTATTGTAATTTGAATGGCTTTGGTTTGGCGCCATGAGTTCAATGGATGTGGTGTTGGCTCTATTTTTTGAATGGAGCAATCGGCAGCTGGTTAGTTGGCTGGATGGAGGTTGGTTAGTTGGCTGAACGTGATGTTGGCTGGATGGAACCGGTTACCTGGGCTCAGTTTAGTTCTGAATTTTTTTTTGCAAAATGGGCACTGTAGTGTTTTCGTTGTTATTTGGCAATTAGTATTCAATCATAGTCTAATTAGGCTTAAAAGATTCGTCTCGTGGATTTCGTCTAAACTGTGTAATTAATTTTATTTTTTATTTATATTTAATGCTTCATGCATGCGTCCAAAGATTCAATGTAACGGAGAATCTTGAAAAATTTGGCAAAACGAAGTGGAACTAAACCGGGCCTCGGCTGATTTTGCCTGTAGCAGTTGGTTTCCAGCAGCAGCCGATTTAGCCCAGCCGAACTGGCTCTTTATCAACCCTGGTCAGCAGGTCTTGTGGAACCTGTCCGGAAGAGAAGAGAATTTTGCACATCACATCCAAAACGGAATAAAGAAAATAGCACGCTGTCGCTGTCCTTGAGCTAACGCAGGCTTGACAAAGGCCATTAATCTTGCAGATATTTGGTTAAGAAGACCGCTAGGGTACCACCGGTTCCCGTACTTTTTAAAGACCTCCCCAGTCAGTCCCAGCACCGTTGGAGGAGACAGGAGAGCCCGTCACTGATTGTATGCGTGGAGCCGTGGACGAAATGGAAGAAATGAAGGCGTCCACCGCCCGCCCGACTGAAGGGCAGGGCATGACAACCACCAGTTGGTGATCCACACCCACACGGACAACACAAGACGACGACGCAGGGCAGGGCGCGTCGCTTTCCGGCGGCCGGGCGCGGCACGCAGATTTCCAAGCGCGCGATGTGCCCCGACAGCAATCGGCCCGAGCCGTCGCGGTCGGCCGCACTGTTTGGGCAAGACGCCGAGCCGAGGGAGCCCCGCGCGCGGCCACACACGCGGACACGGGGGATCGAACTCGAAGCTGCGATCGGATCCGCTCCCTGTAGCAGCCTACCGGGCGGGCGCCCATGCGACGGCGACGCCAGGGTCGCTGCCGAGAGATACAGATCAGATACATACCCATACCCCTCCTCTCCTCCGGATGTGAGGCCTTGTTTAGATGTAAAAAATTTTGCAAAATGGCTACTGTAGCGTTTTCGTTGTTATTTGGTAAATAGTGTCCGATCAAAGTCTAATTAGGCTTAAAAGATTCGTCTCGTGGATTTCGTCTAAACTGTGTAATTAGTTTTATTTTTTATTTATATTTAATGCTTCATGCATGCGTCAAAGATTCGATGTGACGGGGAATGTGAAAAATTTTGCAAAATTTTTTGCAAACTACTCTAACGTACAGTAGGTAGGTAGCGCGCGGCAAAGATGAGGTGACCCAAGGGCCAAGGGTGGGTGGCTGTGTGCCAGGCGTTTCCGGCTGCATGCCCGGCCGCCTACCAATGCGCCACTGACGCTGGGTCCCGATGGGGGCACGGTTCGAGCCTTGGAGGAGGACGATGTGGTGGTAGCGTTTCTGAGCACAGCAGGAGCAGGTCGTGTTTATGTTTGCCTTTGTTATTACAGGAGACGGACTGTCGTGTGACGCTAGTCGCTAGACCGCGACGTGATGGAGAACAGCATCACACAAAGAGAGGAGAGACGCCGGCGGCGCCGTTCGGCTGGTAAGAAAACCAGCCGGAATTTAATGTTCATGGCGGATTCACTGTTCACGCTCTCTTAAATTATTCTAAATTCATCCAAATTGTTTTAAATTCCTCCCAGCGAACAGGACCATGGCGTAGCGTGCGTGCGTGAAATGGAACATGAGGCGGCGCGTAATTCGTTCTCACGCGCGGGGGCGGGGGCGTAATACAGGAAGAGGGGAGAGAGCGAGGGTAGGAAAACATGGCAGTCATGTCGTGATCCTTCTCCAGTTGGAGGGTGCTAGCTCCAAGACTGTCACCGTCGTCGTCGTCGTCCGATTCCCATCCATAGCAATAGCAGTCTAGCAGAGGCAGAGAGAGCAGCTAGTTCGTTCGGCCGTGGTGTGGTGTGGTGTGGTCCTGCAATCCTGCATGCTATGCTCCGGTGCAGTGCCGTGCTCCCCTCCGGCCTCCACCAATCTATTGGGCCAGGCACAATAAAGGCCAACAGGAGCCGTCTGTCTCCTGCGCAGTGGGAAGCAATCCAACCGCTCATTCATGACTTGGGATCCCACTCGCCGCAGCAGCAGCAGGAGCATCTCTCTATCCCCTCTCCTGCTCCCCAAGTCACTCCACTCCCTCTCATCGCTGCAGGCTGCAGGCTGCAGCGCGTGCATGTGCTTCCATGTAGTAGGATGATTCGCGGTCGCCCGGAGTACTGTATCGTGGCAGCTCCTCCTTTCCTTCCTTAGCTACGAGTAGACAGCTGCTAACGCTAACGCCATGCATGCTTTTCTGACTCACAAATGCTATACCACACCCATGTGTTTTAGAGCAATCCAACACACGATTTTAAGGCCGTCTGATCTTCCTTAGCTCTAGCACGCCTTCGTCCAATCTGTGCCCGCGCCACCACTGTGGCCTCACCGCGCTGTGCCCGTGCCTGCCCGTGCCCGCGCCGCTGCGGCCTCGCCGCGCCCGTGCCGCCCGTGCCTGTGCCGCCGTGATTTGTTGCTTGTGATTTGTGCCAACACAGCCGCGATTTGTCTTTGTCTTTTCATAGAAAAAAAATTATTTGTTGTGATCTGAGATTTGTAATTTGTTGTTGTTTGTGATTTGTGCCGACTAGCCGCGGCCAAGGGTGGGGCGACCAACAGCCGCAGGGGCGAGTTTGTGCAGTGTGTTTGGAGGTAGAAGAAGGCTGGAGGCTGGAAGTAGAAGGAAGCTAGAGGCTGTTGAATCTTCATCGTACGGTTCAAAAAAAACTATGTGTTAAAATTATATCAAATACATAGTTATGCAATAGACAGACTCTTTCTGATTATTGTTACGCATTACCCTCCATAGGCCTAGCCTAGGCCATAGCGTCAGGGAGAATTTTTTTATTATTTTTAACGCATTTTTAAACGAATTTTAAAACTAACATTGTTTTTTTTTTCAAATCTAACACTTTTGGCCGCGTCTATTCGCACGACGCGGCGATTTAACGCTGCCGCGCCATGCATGGGGGCGCGGCGAGGCTGTCCACGTGGCAGCAACCAGGGCCTCTAACCTATGACGTGGCCGGCTCTGCCGCGCCACTGATCAGGGCACGGCGGTGACGCGCCACGCATCATGGTACAGCAGTGGCGCGCCACCGTCCAGGGCGCGATAGAGCCTAATATAGGCTCGCGGCCAAGTCCCGCCCCTCTCTCTCTGTTTCAGTTGCAGGGCACAGCAGCCGCCTTCGTGCCGCCCTGCTCCCGCCGCCGCACCTCCCAGCCCGCATCGCCGCGCCATTGCCTCCCGACTCCCCCACGGTCGGCCACCGAATTTCTCTCCCTTGGTGTTCCCCTCCATACCTTCCACGAAGCTCCTCCTTGGTCTTGTCAAGGTAATAAAGCTCCTCCTCGGCCTCCACGGTGGATCAAATGATTTGAATGAGCAGGTAGAGTATGGAGGAAAATATGAGTTCGTTAGAACGTTGGATTGAAGGATTAGGATTATGATTGCCAATGTTAAAGTTAATTGGTTTGTTAGAATTATGATTACCATGTATTTTGCTTGTTTGAGTTTGCATCTCTACTTTTATATGTGAATAAATATATGGACACACTGTTGATATACCAAATTTTATTTTTTACTGACCAAAGTATAGTTTTTATATAGTTTTCATGTTTACATCTAAGATAGAGTTTGCAACAAAGTGTATGTTATATTTTATTTGTTGTAATACAAATGGTTCTCATTGACATTAATTTGTGATGTTTTGATTTTTGTTTGTTAAATTACAACCGTTTTGTTAGATGCAAGAAATGTATTGGGAGGAGTTTTGGCGAAAACGGGTCGTCCTCGAGAATTATACCCCGACGCGTCTAGCAAAGATGCCCCCATCCCTCCTGACCTCCCTGTGCCTAACAATGACTGTGGTTTCCCGGGCGACGTATTGCTTCTACACATGCAGTCCTTTTAATGTAAGTAATTGTTTCCACTATCTTTTTCTCTTTATTTGTGTAAGTAGGCTACTAATATTTTATTAGAATCTTGTTGTGTAGGACCATGAGAGGTGCTTTTTCTTTCAGTGTATCGACGATGCAGAAAAGTTTGACCCTAGGTACCTCCTTTTCAACGATTGGTGTAGAGGGAAACATCCACGTGAGCACTTCCAGCGTTGGGTTCCACCCCCTAACCCCCCGCCAATGATGGCTAAGGAGAAGCACCTAGCCACAGTTATACTACTCGAGGAACCTCCTCTATGCGAATGCGGAGATCGAATTGTGATAAACTCTGAGACTACGTTGGAGTTTGTGTGTCCGAACAAACACGAAGTAAGTGGAAAGTGTATCTGTTTAAATATTTATCTCTATAGGTGTGCGTGTACTCATGTGTTCTCTTGTAGCGTTATGGATTTGTGAAGTGTCATTTCAATGAGTGACTCTACATTCCTAAGAATCAATGGCCGGAGCCACCAAAGGCAAAGGAAAAGAAGAAAGAAAGGTTAATTTACAAAGCACCTCGAGTCAAGTGTGAATGTGTTAAATCCAACTACGGTCTAGTCCCTTTGGAGCTTGGAATATACCATTATTGCGGCCATATGGTTGACTATGATGAGATTGATTATTTTTGTGGTAAACATGAAATCGTATTTTTGTTTCTCTTGCTAAGACATATATGATATAATTTTTCGTTTGAACGGAGCACTAGAAAATGCAGGTGGGAATGTTATGATGGTCAAGCTAAGTTCTTAGATGAACTGAAGGACAGGCAAGTAATTGCACGGAAGAGAGGATATGGACCTGACTACGTCAACCTATTCGTTAAACATCATAAAAACAAGATGCGTGGGTTTACTAGACAGCGCGGTATTAGTAACCCGATCGATGTTGGGCTTGATAAATGAAGATTGGAGAGACGGAGGACGTTAGAGGAGGAGAGGGCAAGGAAGGACGCAAGGGAGGAGACAAGAGTACAGATACAAGTCTTGAACGAGTATGTTGTTGCATTATGTGCCAGTGAGTGCTTGAAAGTCTTTTTTTCGTTGCCTGATTTTAAATGTAATATAATCGTGTTGCTAACTGATTGCATTTTATACATGAAGTGGTTGGATGCAGCGAGGACCATGCCGCAGAGGTGGCTCGTGTAAGGTACGAGGAAAAGAAGTTAGATGAGCATAGAACGCGAGCTGGTCGCACCGTTCAATCACCGATTGTGTTGTCTGATGAGGGGGACGAGGATGAGGACGACACTACAAGGTTGAGCGATCTCATCGCTCTTGCTGAGGTGGGCTTGCAGGCGGAGGAGGCAGAGGATGACACTGGCAGACTGAGCGAGCTCATCGCTCTAGCAGAGGCGGGCTTACAGGCGGAGGAGACTGAGGACGACACTGGCAGACTGAGCGAGCTCATCGCTCTAGCAGACTGTGTCAGGACGTCTAGCGTGTCCGAGTTCTGCATGTACCGACGCTTCGGGTTCCCTCTAACTACCTCCGCTTCTTGCCAGATGTACAGAGCAATCGGTCCTACGTCCACGTGATTCCATGCCTGCATTAAATAGGATAGTCAGTCACAAGTGCGGCATCAAGTTTGAGGAAAATAAAAAATCGATGCACTTACAGGTAAACCGTGAACAACAGGTCTCTCAACTGGCCGTCGCTTCCAACACCAAACCTATAGCATGTGGGAACAACCTCCTAGGTTGGCACCTCCTGTATTAGGCTCTGCCGCGCCCTGAACGGTGGCGCGCCACTACCGTGCCATGATGTGTGGCGCGTCACCGTCGCGCCCTGATCGGTGGCGCGGCAAAGCCGGCCACGTCACCGGTCAGAGGCCCTGATCGCTGTCATGTGGGCAGCCTCGCCGCGCCCCCATGCATGGCGCGGCAGCGTTAAATCGCCGTGCCGTGCGAATAGGCACGGCCAAAAATGTTAGATTAAAAAAAATAAACACGATTAGTTTTAAAATTAATTTAAAAATGTGTTAAAAATAAAAAAAATCGCCAGGGAAGGGAAAACTACCCCAGCTCTCAGATTACTGTTACCTACTACAGTAGCTAGCAATAATATCGATCGAGGTCGTACACGACAAGTTACAAGGCTTGATACAGTCACGCTGATTTATTACCGCTCTAGTGTACTACTACTCAACAAGGAATTCATACGCATGGTGACACATGTAAGTAAAAATCTTCATGTACGTCTTTTGCACGTCATTAGGAATTAGCAAATGATTGAACATGGATCGAGGTGAACACATATGCCGTCAAAGAACGAATACAATTCTAGCACAATGTCACGTTTTAGAATCTTAAGTTTGACTAATTATAGATAAAAAAAGTATTAATATTTATGATATCAAATAAATACCATTAGGTTAATTATGAAATGTATTTTTATAATAAATTAATTTAGAATCATAAATGTAAATAGTATTCACTGAAAACTTGGTCAAACGTGGACTACTTTTGCCAGCACGTAACCTGTAGATGCATTCTTTCCTTGGACAGAGGGAGTATCCTTTACGGTGGCGGATCTAGGAAAATAAACTAGGGGGAACGTATCTCATAATCTTTCATCCATAGCCTCTCCTTCCAAGCCTGAATAGATACAAATTTGTAGGAGGGGTTCCATGGTTTGAGCAGCAGTAGGTGTGGGGGGTGGGGGGGGGGGGGGGGGGGGACTCTGGTGCTGGATTCACCCTTTGATTGTGAGAGTTACATGAGTATATATAGATCGAAGAAAATATCTGGTCATTTTGCAATGTAATGGTGTCAGCTGTGAGCGCATTTGGATGCTGATATATACCAGAACCAGAGGGAGATCTAGTGCCTACGTATATCTAAACAAGAAGAGACTAGGCCCTTCATTACTTCTGATCTCTCAAGCAAAGAGGACGGCAAGTTAAAGGGGTGTTTGGTTCCTACAGGAAAATTTTAGTCCCTGTCCCATCGGATGTTTAGACACATGTATGAAGTATTAAATATAGACGAAAAAAATAACTAATTACACAGATTGTGGCTAATTTACGAGACGAATTTTTTAAGCCTAATTAGTCCATGATTCGACAATGTGGTGCTACAGTAAATATGTGCTAATGACGGATTAATTAGGCTTAATAAATTCATCTCGTAAATTAGTCTCCATCTATGTAATTAGTTTTATAATTAACTCATATTTAGTTCTCATAAATAGCATCTGAATGTCCGATGTGACATGGACTAAAATTTAGTCCATGGAAACAAACACCCCTAACTAGCTAATAATGCGAGGCTGCTGCTTTAAATTGGCTAGCTAGTGCACTGTTCTAAATGTTGCCCACGGTTTTGAACCGGCCGGCACCAACCGTGGAGTACGTACGTACGGGCACATATATAAATATCTCTCCATTTCGTGCAAGCTGCTTTTAGTATTGATTTGCATTGTTCACTATCTAGAAGTTGTTCATTCAGTACCCCCGGGCCTTACTTTTCGTATGTATGACTGCGCTAGCTAGTTAATTCTGGCTGTTAAGGTTCCGTTTGCGTGCCTTTAAATCTGATTTGATTTAGCTTCTTTTTTATTCAAAATAGTATTTTCTTTTTATAAATTTCTTTAGATTCATCTAGATTCCTTCAAACGAACGAGGCCTAAGTTGCTTGTCGCATTGCTTGCGGGCATTGGCCAACCCATGATAGATACTCACAATCATCATTTGGTCGGCAACAATGAAACCGATGGTCTAACAGTTAACAGCTGATCCACATTCATGCTTAATTTGAAAGTCAGCATCTGCAATAGCTAGCTTCACACGCATGGCAATTAGCTCCCTTATGCTAGCACGCTAGCTTCTGTGTGGACACGACTAGCGCCTAGCTTGCTTGTTCACAATCAGGTGACCTGACAATCTAACCACTACATATGATCTGAACTCTGAAGCAGCACCTGTTATAGACCATATATTTTACTGTCACACTACTGTACTTGTGTTTGGAAGCAAAGATCCCTTCTGTACATGAGCACATATAAAGAATATATATGCGTGAAAACCCAATGTCAAAAGCACAAAAGGTCATCTGGAAGGAAGAGGTCGACATTTGTCAAGGATGAAATGACTTGGTGTGAAAAACGCACGGCCTCTTGTTCGGTTGGCAGGAAACTGATGGTTTCACGTGGTTGACATGGTGGGATCGAACTCGTGTCTCATGTTCCAAGCATCACTAGCACGGTTAACTTGCATTGTTGGGGCCTGATTTCCAGAACATGTATATGTGCATATGCATGCCGTGAGTTGTATGTAACGTATACTACTACACTTCCACAATTCATATCCATGTTTTTTTTTATTGTATACGAGGTACAGGATGAAGGGCACGTTTGGATGCACAGCGGGATTTTCCTAGCCTTGCTCAGCCAGGCAAGTCTAACCTTGCCCGTCCAGGCGAGCCAGTTTGGCTCTCCTGGGCTAGCAAGAAAAACTTACTTGCATAGAAATCGAGACAATAGTGAAGGAATCCAAAGCTAGCAGATTCACTATATACTTCCTCGCTTGGCAAGGTTACGCATTACCAAGCAATGGATCTAAACATCCCCGAAATTACTACCATACCCCTTACTGTATCATGCCTTAGTGCTTCAGTCTCCTATGCCTACCCCGCTGTACGTCCTCGGCGACATCACATCGGTTAAGCTAGCAGCCTGTTCGCTTCGTTGTATTTAGTTTATAAGCTATGGCTTATCAGCTAATGAATAATATTTTTTCTCATATCAAATCAGTCAACAATACTTTCAGCCATGGCTTATAAGTCAAACCAGCCCAAACGTGGCAAGTGCTTGGGGGTAGTCCGATCCTCGAAACTGGATGCCAAGAATTGATAGCAGGCAAGTTGAAGATAATGGAGTTGCTATATTTTAGGTGCCCATTTTTAAAAGAATTTTTATACATGCAATAATTTTACACACAATCAACTAGTATAGTTAAAAAGACAATTTACAAGAGATCATTCATATTTTTTATAGCCAAATAATGACAAAATTGTGTGTTGTCTTAGAAACAAAAAAAATCAGGTATATGAGATATATGAGAAATATTGAAGATAATATGGAAAAGACATAGGAACCCACAGGTCACAACAGAGAATTGGATGGTGTACAGAGTGGTGCATATCCTAAAGGACAGTTTGGACGTGATGCAGCTTGTTTTTATCCATTAACAGCCTACTACAGCGCTTCTGAAACACTCAGATGTCTTTTTTCGAGAGTAGCCTTGCTATTGTGTCATATAATACTGTTTCGATACCAGTTATGCACAAGGCAAGCTAGAACAAAAGTTGCAGATGGGCAAACAAGGAAGCATGCATATTATTATGTGGCCAATCATTTCGTGCACTTGCCCTCCGTGTTTTGCAAAGTAATAAAGGCCACAATCATATGGTACGTTAGCGCAATCTTTCACCTATCATCCCTACATTGTTGCTTCTTTTTCTAGAGCCATCGATCCTACACACAGGAACAAGTCAGGAGCACCCAAAAGGAACAAACAAACAAAGCCATCCAGCCCCATGTCCTGAGGCCACAAACCAGACTGCCACGTACAGATTCCCTTCTCAACATGCATCTCTCTCCCATGCCAAAAAAAAAAACCCTTCTCCGGTGCACAAAACCACCACATTCCCCAGAAGGTCTGGAGCCACATGTGGCGACAATATGCAAGCTGATGCCATATAATTATATATATTGATTAAAAAGATAGTTGGAGAAATGGACCGTACCATGGACCAACTCTCTCTTTTTCTTGGAGAAAAGAATTGGACCATCAGAGGGATCCGGATTCTGGAGAGATGCAGTTGGAACATGCTGGTATCTTGGAGTGCAAGCTTGCTCAGGGAGTTCTTTATGGAATCAGATTGTGTGGTTTACCCATGCGTGCTGTTAGGTTTGTGAGCTTTTGTGGATAAGATATTGCTAACCGTACTTTCCCTGACCAGGAGAGAAGTGTCAAAGGCAATTGAGTATTCCTTGTCGATGCAGATCGGATATTTATCACACAATATACGATTTAGATGAAGCACATGCATTTGGCATGTAACTAGCTATTAGGGACATGAAGAGGCATATTAAGCCAGCCAGCAAGTAGCTTAACTACTGTAGCACGGTAACTTGTGGCTCCGCTTGTGCTATTCAGTCAACTCTAATCCATACAAATCAATCGTAGAATAGTATTTTTCTCTCACAACAAACTAGCCGTACAAATCAACAAAAGCCGATTTAATACCAGCCGAACAGGGACCGGTCAGTAAACATGAGCATGCATCCAAGGCCTCGTTCGCTTCTTGATAAAATAAACCAAAACACTGTTCCGACTGATTTGTTATGAAATAAAAACACTGTTCGGACTAAAAAATAAACTAAAAAATACGGATTATAAAACAAGTGAACGTGACCAAAAGTACCTGCGCATCCCCGCCGGCACTCGGCGGCAGGCAACGGCAATCACCGTCGATCCATCCGCAGCAGGAGGAGCGCAGTAGTAAAACACTGTTGTATTTAAGGAAAAACACTACTTGCTCCACTGCAGCCGTCGATCTCGATCACACTCTCAATAAACCCGCCTCTTCCCCCACTCAACCAACCTCGCTAACAAGAAGCCAAGAAAAGTAATGCTTCCCTCTCCTCTCCTGCAAGCTAGCGAGTGGAGGGCCGGACGCCGGAGGGCCAAAGCAAAGCGAAGCACGGCAAAGCCCTGGCGAGACCAAACCAACCCCTCCCCAATAATTGCGCTTGCGCGCAGCAGCACAAGGGTCCCATGCTGGTGTTAAAGGATGAACATGGCACCTGGCGCCGCTGCGGGCCCCGCGCCTTTAGAATCCCTGTCAGGGATGGATGGCCTGATGAATGGCTGCAAGCAAATTTTTTTGCATTTCGCAATGCAACAAACAAAATATCCATACAAAAAAGTGATTTTTTTATTTATTAGTAGTATATCATAATAGAACAATGGAGCGGTTAATATAATATGGGCAAAAGGCTATATATCACGCTACCCATACCCAAAATGTACCACCAACAGAGTAGGTAAATGGAGAACTTATTTTGCGTCCAAGATGAGAGGGAACCCAAAACCGCGTCGTCTCTCTCCTCAGACCCAAATCTATGCCGTCGCATATGCCGCGAGCGCGAGGGGAAGCCGGGCGTGGACGAGGCTGTCGCTGCCAGAGGGGCTAGCGGCCACGAGCGCGAGGCCGGGCGTGGACGCCGCTGCCGCTACCGGAGGGGATAGGCGGCCGCGAGCGCGAGCGCGAGGCCGGGCGTGGACGCCGCCACCGCTGCCAGAGGGGATGGCGGCCGCGAGCTCGAGCGCGAGCTCCGTCGGCCGCGGATGCGAGCGCGGGCGCGAGCTCCGCCGAGCGGGGCTCTGCCGGCCGCAAGCGCGAGCGCAAACTCCGCGCGGGCGCGGGTGCGAGCTTCGTCGGCCTCGGATGCGAGCGTGGCTCTACCGGTTGCGACCGCGAGCGCGAGCTCCGCCGGGTCCCTCCTTCCTCGGCCAGATCCGGTTGGGGGTGGTGGTGCTCCCCGCCTTCCCCGGGCAGATCCGGCATGGAGGCGAGCTAGGAGGAGGCCACCGTGGAGGCGGACGGTGCTCGGCGGGGAGGGAGGCGGGCAGCGCTCGGCGGGGAGAGAGGCGGGCGGCGCTCGGGGCCTCTCTTTTTGCGTTCTCTGTTGGAGTTCGCCAGTTTTGGATGCGTTTTTCTTTCGCTCTGCGTGACCCAAACGGTGAAATGGGTTGGAGATAGTATCCGAACACCCCATATAACTTCCTCCCGATACACCTTCTAAATTTTAGTAGCCGGATCCCAACACCCCCTTATCCACGCCCTCAATTGAGGCCTGAATGGCTGATGTGATCTCCCTCCCCACACTCACCCCCTCCATAGCTGAGCTGAGCTCGTAGCTGGTATAGCTAGACCCTCCAGGCCTCCACACCTGCACTGCACTTGCCTCTGCGAGCAGGTACTGACTGCCCCCCAGTTCAGTTCCTGGCTGGCCGGCTGGCTGTGCCTGGCATCCTCTTCCTCGGTGGTGCTGGTGGTGCTGGCGTTGCGCTGCTCGTTCCGTTGTTCCTCACTTCCTTCACTCCACGGCTCCAGTCCCCTCCTTCCTACAACTGCTAAGCTAGCAGCAGCATATCCCCCGCACACCACTCGCTTCTTCACCATCGTCCGGCAGCTAGCTCAGTTCCTTCTGGCTGGCAGTTTGTTTCTCTCTCTCCTCCCTATCAGGATAAGCTCAGCTCAGCTCCCTGCTGATCTGCGGCATTTGCCCTGCTCCCGTGCTTGATTTGTTCGCTTCTGTGCGCGGTGGTGCCCGGGCAATAACTCCCCGTGGTGCCTGTCTGGCTCGTTGCCACCCTCCCCGCGGCAGAGCCGGCCTATAGGGTGAGAGGGACGGGGGAACCCAACAAACCGGCCGCGACACTACTGTCCTGACCGTGAAAGACACGCGCACACAGCTCCAGCTCGGGCACGGGCACGCGGCGCATAGCTCTGCACTGCACTGGCCGACGGGGAACGGTGGAGCTTGCGCGGCGTTTCATTCATGGATTGGGATCTCAAGATGCCGGTTTCCTGGGACCTGCCCGACCTGGAGCACGACGCCGCCGTGCCACCGCCGCCGCCCATCGCCGCTACAGCAGCAGCAGCCGCGGCTTCCCCCGCGGCGGCGTCGGGCATTGCCACCACAGCTGCCGCGCCTTCCCCCGCGGCGGCCCCGCGCGGGGCGCCGAGCCGGGCGGAGTGCTCCGTCGACCTCAAGCTCGGCGGGCTCGGCGAGTTCGGGGCGGCGGACGGGACGAAGGAGCCTGCGGCGGCGGCGTCGCCGTCCGCGAGCCCGATGAAGCGCCCGCGCTCGGGGCCCGGTGGCGCCGCCGGGGCGCAGTGCCCGTCGTGCGCGGTGGACGGCTGCAAGGCCGACCTCAGCAAGTGCCGCGACTACCACCGCCGCCACAAGGTCTGCGAGGCGCACTCCAAGACGCCCGTCGTCGTCGTCGCCGGCCGCGAGATGCGCTTCTGCCAGCAGTGCAGCAGGTATATACGTACAACAATTCCTCAGCCCAAAGCAATCCCATCCCTTCTCTCAATTCACTTCATTTCAGTTGGGTAAACGTCGCTGTAATTGCATGAGCCTGGTTGCGTCGAAAAAGGGTCGTTTGCTTGAATTGTTGCCATGGAAATTGCTACTACCAATCAACGAACCGACTGATTGATGTCAGTCATTTTTTTCCCACAGCTTTTTCTTTTTACTGCTGATTGTTCCTTGCCTTTCCCTTTGTTCAAAGTGAAAATGCCAAATCAGTTCTTTCTTTGGCCCTGCCCCTCTCTTTCTTTGCTTCAGATTGTCGCCAATTTGTCACCAACAGTCACAGATATGATGAACTTGAGCTTAGCAATTACTAGCATACACCTGCCTGAGTGGGCTGTCTTGCTTCAAGGATGCACAGCTTTACCTTTCCCGGCTCCACCTTTTCAGCCTTTTCATATGAACGTACACTGATCTTTTCCCTGTTTCCCTTTAGCATGTCAACAAGTATTAGCAGAATTAACACCACCTCTTTTTCTACTTGTGCATACCAACTTTCTAACCCATCAGTGAGAATCATTATCCGGCAAAAGCCAGGACGCACTTTCTAACCCATCAGTGGAACATCTTCATGTGCTAGAGGATCATCTTTTCTTGTGGCGCTTCTTCACCTGACCCCTGTATAGCTTTCGTCGTCTTGGGTTACGTTTAAAAGTGAACAATGAATTGGAATTCGAATCCGTCATCAAATTGACGCTTCTCTGCTTTAGTACAAAACAGAGAGGACACATTTACCAGAAGCTGGTCTTTCCGATAGAATTCTTTAAGGAGTATAGTCACTTTAATCAGGATCTGTGCATTTTTTGCTTTGAGAAGAACTCCTCTCAAATCTTTAAGCCCCATCTTTGACGTTGTTGCATATGTACTTCTTTTGAAAACCTTTCCTTGCTGAACAAATAATGAGATCCGTATGATTCTTGCATTTTTGTCATGTATTCTTTCGCGCAACAGTATTTGTTTTGTTTTGTGTGTGTGGATGTGGGTGGTGGTGGTGGGACTCTTTATGCTTAAAGATGTTGAACATAAACCTCTTTATTTAATTTCCAGCAGAAACTGGCCTACCACATCTACCTTGCTTGCTCCTGGTCTGCTAGGTGCTGGCCATGTACAATGCATTTATGTGCAGGATGGCAATATATATGTCTGAGACGTAGAAATTTGCTATTAGAGAGACACTAAGCAAACCTTTTCTGCATAATTTTGGTGTGGCCATTTTGTCTTAGTAACCAGCAACATAGCCTGGAAATCAACTAGGTTGCCTTGTTAACCAAGGGCACTGTATATATATAGTTTTTTTGGTACATTGTAGCCTTAGTGTGAGCTATTTCAGAAAATTTAACTGGTTTCTTACTTTTGTCCGTGAAGGTTGAATTTCTGTTTAACCACTTCAGATTGATATATACTATAGATTTAGCTGTCACCTGGGTCAAGCGCAATGCCCCCAATTTGACATCTTAGTAGTACTCAGTACTATACTAGCTAGAATCTTGTGTCAGCCTCTCAGGCGGCTGTTCAAGTATATTTCAGTTATGTGTGCAGCCTTTTATATGTCCTAGATATGTTGACCAACTACCTGTTTATCTGCTACCTTTAAACAATGCAAATACAACACTTGTGTCTTCTGAAAATTTTATATTCAGAGAGGCTGCAAGCCGCTTTTCCAATGATTGATTACCTTGCCTAGTAGAGCAAAGTGAGATGGCCATACTGCTTTGCAGACTTTATCAAGTGCTCCTCAGTGTCCCAACAAGTTGGTAGGGTGCCGTACTGGCATGTATCTGTTGGAACCATTATACCGTGGTCCAGATGCCCACCAGGAGTTGTACAACTTTTCTGTGCTCGAGAGGTCCTGAACGTGAAACTTTTATCTAATCTGAAGCCCCATGCAACCAATTTGTTAGCTGACATTCTGAAACCTGAGTGGTCCAGCTGTGTACTTTTATTTTTGAAAGCAGGCGAGTACTATTTTTAAATAATGGGTGATAAAACATGTGCGCCTTTCTTCTGTGGCTATGAGCAGCATTTCAGCCCCACTTTGAATTTGAATTATTTATTACGGGCATTACCCTGCCTTTGTTCAGAAGATTATGTACATGAACATCAGTGGTGTGATAGTCCCGGCTCCTGAGAGATTAATTCTATTTGTTTTTCCTTGGAATTTTCGTGATGTTGATATGTAATGACTGTCATTAGTTTTGCCTATAGTGCATGGATTCCTTATCGCTGATTTATTTATTTAGGTTTCACTTGCTTGCGGAGTTTGATGAGGCCAAGCGCAGTTGTAGAAAGAGGCTTGATGGGCACAACCGGCGTCGCAGGAAGCCACAGCCAGATACCATGAACTCTGCGAGCTTTATGACAAGTCAACAAGGTATATTGTGTTTCTGTTAAGCGAGCACCTTGCATTTTTTATATGGTATGATAGTCCATACTTAAATCCATCAAAATGCTTCTATACAATTTTTTCAACTGCAATTGATCATCAATTCTGGCATGTAAAACTGAACTTTCAGTACTAATATGTATATAGCTTTAAAATAGTAGCCACTTTGGCACAACACAATTCAACCTGGACCTCAACATTCAAATTACTAAAGAAGAGCTGAGCAGTGCTGCACAGTTCAGTCTTGTTTGCCTAAAAAAAAAGAATCGATTAGTAGTTTTGTGCCTGTTTCATGACGAGTGTTCAGGCTTGTTTTCGAGTGCAGGGACAAGGTTCTCGTCGTTCCCGGCTCCAAGACCGGAGCCAAGCTGGTCTGGAGTCATCAAATCCGAGGACAGTTCATACTACACACACCCCCCGGTGCTCAGCAACAGGCCGCACTTCGCCGGCGGCTCCACGTCATCGGCCTACTCCAAGGAAGGCCGGCGCTTCCCGTTCCTCCAGGACTGCGACCAGGTCAGCTTCAGCGCAGGCGCCGGGACGCTGGAGGTCTCCACAGTGTGCCAGCCCCTCCTCAAGACCGCCACCGCGGCCCCGCCGCCGCCCGGGAGCAGCAGCAGCAGCAAGATGTTCTCCGACGAGCTCACCCCCGTGCTCGACTCGGATTGTGCTCTCTCTCTTCTGTCATCCCCCGCCAACTCCTCCAGCGTCGACGTGAGCCGGATGGTCCAGCCCGCAGCGGAGCACATCCCCATGGCGCAGCCCCTCATCCCCAGCAGCAGCCTCCAGCACCACCAGTTCGGCAGCTCCCCGGGCTGGTTCGCCTGCTCCCAGGCCGGCTCCAGCGCCGTCTCCGCCGCGGGCACCGGCGGGTTCGCCTGCCCCGCCAGCGTGGAGAGCGAGCAGCTCAACACCGTCCTGGTGCCGAGCTCCGACGCCGGCCACGAGATGAACTACCACGGCATCTTCCACGTCGGCGGCGAGGGCTCATCCGACGGGACGTCCCCTTCGCTCCCATTCTCGTGGCAGTAGCTTCTTCCGGTTCAAGCGGCCAGTAGTGATCGGTTCAGCTGTAGTGGTCGGTCATCACACCATCAGTTTCCTGTTCTTTCTGTGTCTATTTATTATTCTCTGCCCCCTCACTCCGTTTTAATTTCTCCAGTCATTTGCTCGTTTCTTCGTTTTGCATGCCTGATGCATGCTGCCTGAAAAAAACTCGCATAAAATTAGTGCCGAATTTCTCCTGAAACCGTTCTGATATCTTACTGATTCAGGAAGCGTGTCCATCAACCGAATCAAGACATGTTTGGTGCACATTTTCGTCAAGTAAACGATAAATGAAACGTACTGTTCTAGTTTTTTTTTAAAAAAAAATACCTGAACCGTTGCAGTTCATTTGTAAGTTGCAGTGTACATCAGCCGAACCAACACAAGTTCGGTGTAAAATGATAAGGTTTGTGTGAAATATGCTAAAGTTTGGCGTAAATTTAGGCAAAGGTTGGGTAAGGTCAATCTCAAGTTTTTCTGGTAGAGACGTAGAGTGGACAGCAGGGAATGTTTTGGGCCACGATGAGCGATGCTTGGTCGGCTGAATGGTCCAAGGCAGAATTGCTTCGCTTGTTGCTGGTCTGTGCCGGATGGGCAAGAAAGCTGGACATGTGCGTTGGCCCGTGTAATGTTCTGCCCGCTTTTAGCCGGGTGACACGATCTGGTAGAGTGTTTTTTTTTTCTCCCAGTAAATCAGCTAACCGTAATTTTTCACCCAACTTTTCAGCAAAGCATACAGGACCGAACCTGTTCGCTCAGCCATGTTTATTAGTCATGATACAGTGTTTTTTCTCTTGTAGTAAAACAGTATAACCACGAACGATCGAGCGAACAGGGAACGTCGGCGTCAAGGGCTCCTCTGAAGGGACGTCCCCTTCGCTCCCATTCTCGTGGGTCGGGGACTCGTGGCAGACTGGCAGTAGCTTCGCTGCGGCCAGCACTCCAGTGATCAGTTCTTGCGTTGTGTTGTGTAGCTATTCAACTGTACTGATCCTCATCAGTTCTCTGTTCTTTCTGTCATTATTCTCTGCTTCGCCCTTTTTCTCCCGTCATTTGCTCGTTTCTACATTTCTCTTGCCTGATTATTCAGCCTGACAAACCTCCCATGAAATTACTGTCAAATTTCCTGCGTTTTAAATATCGTAGTACTGGTTCGGTGAGCACGTTTCTTGGTTCCCTAGCTAGAGAGTGCGCATGTAGCACGATCTAATGGAGTAATAGTCCTTCGAAAATCCTAAGGTTCATCAACCAAGGAATTCAGTGAATCAACACAAGTTCGGTGTCGATTAGCCAGAACATAAGTTTGGCTGGTATTAAAGTCGGCTGAACTGTTTTGTTGTAAGAGAAAAATACTGTAAATTCTAGCTGATAAGCCGTCTGATAAGTTCAAGCGAACAAGCCCTTTCCTTTTTGTGAAAACCAATGATAAGTTCAACATACATGAACCGTTGCGGTTTGTTTGTAATTTGTGGTGTCCATCAGCCGAATCAACACAAGTTTGGTTCACAATGGCAAAGGTTAATGTGAATTTGTGAAATATGCTTGCGTTTAATTTGTACACCAAATTTTCTTTTTTTATCGGATACAACTTGGACGCACACAACCCACATACTCCACACTCACATACACGTGTGTGCGTCCATACACACACAAAGAAGAGATTGGGAGGCACGTCGTCTCCAGTGTGAGGGAAACACGCACGCATGTGTACCCTAAAATTTCTAGAAAACATCCAGAAAAAAAAGTGAACCCGGTGGGTAGCGTGACAGCCCTACCGGCCCATTCACTGTACACCAAATTTTCTAGCAGAGGCGCAGACGCGCAGTAGAGCGGGCAGAAATGAATATATGCGCCAGGACAGTCGATGTTGAACAGATGCGCACGTACTGTAGTCTGTAGTAAATGGACTCTCGTAGGCCGACTGAATGTATCTCGTCTAAGCCGAAGTGGTTTTCGCCTATACGTTTCTCGTTTGGGCCGGATGGGCCAGGTAAGCTGGACGCGTTGTAATATGTTGGCCCGAATAAGTTTGTGTCCGTTTTTTATCGCGAAGCTCGAAGTCACAGCTGGCCAGACCTATATATCTCCATGCAGTCCGAGGCACGACGGCACGACACGAGGCCCGCTTTTTTAGCCCGACCCAAGCACGGCCCGGCCCGGTGACGTGTGGGCCTGGGCTGGCCTGGCCCGAGGGAGCAGGCTGTGCCTGGGCCGCTGCTCAGGCCCGTGGGCCGACACGACACGGCACGGCCTGAGTCGGTCGGCCCGGCCTCTCCCCTCCCCCTCCTCACTCATCCTCCCCTCCCCAAGGCCCAGAGTGACGTCGCGGCCCAGCGCGGCCGGCCCACCGTCCCCGCCTCCCCCTCCTCATATATAAGCGCACTCCCTCGCATTGCGCCTCGTGACGGCCGCCCGGCCCGCCCCCCTTCCCTCGTGGACACCCCCTCTCTTCTCTCGCCTCACGCCTCGTGACGGCCGCCCCTCCCCTTCCTCGAGGAACGTCGTCGCCGTCGAGAGCCTTGCCGCTCCTCGTCTCCTCGAGCCGTCACGAGGACTTCCCCGAGCCGACGCCGTTCGTCTTCCTCCATGCTGGCTCGTGTCGCCGCCTCCTCTTCCTCCTTCCTTGCCCCACCGTTGAGTCGAAGCACCACAGACGTGGCCTCCTCCCTCGATGCCGGCGAGGCCAGGCGGCGTCCTCCCTTCCTCTCCCGTCCTCCATCTCTCCCTTCCCATGCGGATATCTCTCCCTCTCCCTCTCCCTCCCTTCCTTAGCTAAGATCCGGTGGCCTCCCTCTCTTCCTCATCCTCGGTGCACGACGGGCTCCCTCCCATCCCTCGGCGTATGGCGGGCTCCCTTGCCATGCCTCCTCCGCTCAAATCCGGCGCAGGTACGACGACCTCCCTCCCTACCCCTGAGATCCAGAGCTCCGTCGCTCCCAGCCCCGGTAGCTACCTCCTCCTCGCCTCCCCACGCGGCCGCGGAGTAGGCGCCGGCCTCGACCGCGGCAGCCTCAAGCGGTCGATCTGAGGCCGCTGCCGCCACTGGAGCACGCGGTCGATCTGAGGCCGCCGCCGACTGTGCCCGGTGCCTCTGCATCGCCTCGTCATCACGCCTTTGCATCGCCTCCCCGGCCTCCTCCACGCGGTCACGTGCCTCGACGCCATCACCGCCTCCGCATCCTCCTCCACATCATCGCCTCGAGTGCCACCACGGCCGTAGGACAGCGCCTTGACCTCGTCCTCTGTCCTCTCTCCCTTCTCCTGCTAATGCGGGCCTCGGGCTGGCCTGACCTGCTAAAAAGGTCGTGCTTTCTGGGCCGGCCCAGCACGGAAAGTGGCCCGACGGGCCATGCCTAGGCCGTCGGCCAGGCATGGTGGACTAGGGAGGTACGACCTGGTGGCCCGTCGTGCTCTACCGTGCCGTGCCCTACCGGGCCATGCCGGGCATGGGCCGGGCGGACCGAATGGACATTTATAGCCAGACCAGACGAACATCATAATATAGGCATAGGCACACGTCTTGCTCTCAGTTTTTTGGTACGAAAGTCAGGCCAAGAGAATCATGGTATACTGTAAGAGCTGCCCGTCACGTCGCGTCGAGCTCGAACGGCGACCCATGCGTCAAACAACGCCTCACATGCTGTAGCAGACTAGCAGCGAGCCAGCAACGACGGTCGACGAGCGATAGTGGAGTCTCTGAGGCTGTTGCTCTGCTATGTCTGGATTCTTGCCGGTATCTTCGACGAAACTGTCAAAATGGCACCTTGCAATACCGCGGGCGTACGTAGGCCCCGTTCGGCTTGCTGAAACTGGCTAAAAAACACTGTTTTGGCTAAATTGTTGTGAGAGAAAAACACTATCACTATGCTAGATTCGGACATCACTGCCGGCCTCATCACTGTCGGATTTGAGAGAACCGGCAGTGATGTTCTTTCACTGCCGGTTATGAGCTCGAAAATGAGAAAATAATTGGGGCTGGGTTAAAACCGGTAGTGAAGCACCACATCATTGCCGGTTTGTGGCTTGAACCGGTAGTATTTTGGCAGCCACTCATCACTGCCGGTTCAAGCCACAAACCGGCAGTGATTGGGCTCTATCACTGTCGGTTCTAGCTAAGAACCGGCAGTGATAAGCCTACATCACAAAAAGGCTACAGCCGTCCTCTTCTTCCTCCTCTCTTCCATCCCGAGAACAGAGACGCGCGTTTAGGCCCTTCCCTCCATTGTTGCGGCTGCTCTTCACCATGAAGCTAGCGCTTGAATTTTGAAGAATGGCTTGATCTTTTTGCTTTAAGGTTAGTAACAAACATCCACTTCTTTGATTTAGTTGCTTAATTAGCTTCGTTTTGATGGCTACATTGCTTGATTCTCATTCTAGTTCTTTCTTCATTTTAGAGAGCACTTTTTCAATTGAATATTTGTGCAAGGCTCAAAATATGATGAATCCATCATCTAAACGGTTGGTGTCTATGAACACATTTAAATTCATGGCTAATTATTCCATGGTGGTCAAGATCATCATTGTTAGTATGTGATGTTATAATTAGTTATTAGAAGTAGAGTAGAATAGTTGTTCTTCAATATTGTGCAATAATTATTTTTTACTATGATTTTCAATTTACAGGGCCGGGGCTACCAATTTCAATTTTTCAATAATTAGTGTATAATAATATTTTCCAAAAATGGTACTTTCGAGCTACAAGTAGTCCTAAAAGGGAAAAGAAAGATTGTCGGTGTCGATGGAGTGACGGACGAAGAAGACTACAGGGGCTATAAGGAAATGCATCCATTCGGGACGAACGTACCCCAACCTATCCTTCAAGAGGGTGATGAACCTGCTTACGTATAAATTGATCACAATGAGGCCCTCATTGTTGATGCACCTAAAGATAGTTAGATTATTGTTAACTATGTAATCATTATGTAGACGTTGTATCAGTAATTCGCACTAAATATTTAATTTATATTTTGTACGCATCTCTATAATTTAATTATTGACTATGTAATCAAATATTAAGATGATGTTCAAGGCACTTACTTTGAATGCTGGTGATATCCCCGTCCTGCAAGCAAGCAAATGGTTTGCGAGCTACAACCATGCAGATGTGGTAAAATGGTCACTTATACCTGAGTCGTGGTTATTTGTTGTTTATTATTGTAATAACATTCTCTATTTTTTTCTCTTTTTCTCCACATGCAGATTGCGTTCTAGGACCTTACCTATACTGCATGTGGCTTGTGGGCCATTCTAGACTAAGCTACGGAGCAAGTCAGGTACGATTGAGACTTCTACAATGAAAACCTCGATCAACTCACTATAGAAGGACGCCAGTACTACATAAGGATTACTAACAGGGACATTGGTCGTTCAGTAGGTTATATCTATGGCCGATCATTCTTTCGGTATTGTGAGACACAAGAGAGTGCACTCATACGGGTATTGGACTTCATCGATACAAGCGGATACATAATCCGTGACATCAATTATCATATATGGCTATAGAGGCATGTTAGTGTGCGTGGTCCAATCGATCCCGACAGTGATTTTGATAGTAATTAATATTTATTTAGCTAGGTTTTTAAGGTCATAGTTTAATTGGGTTCTAATTTTAATATGTATGGCTTTGTGTGTTTAATTATTGTCATGCGTGTAATTCGTGTAATATTTGTTGGGCAACTAGAAATATACATTCAGGTGTCGTATTGGTCTCAAAATTATTCTCTAGCTTGCACGTGCCACATGTGAAGGAAACACCAAGTTTGGAATTTTTCGGAGATGGTTTGCTACTTTCTGAGGTTTAATTAAATTTCTGCGCGACGACACTATTTAATTATAGGTTGAACTGAGTCTACCCATGAAAAGATCCAGAATGGTGCCAAACTTTTACATAGGCTCTAATGTGCCCTAGGGATAAGAATTTTGTAGAGGTGGATGAAAAATCTATTCAGTCCAAGATGAAATTCATCCTCATTTGTCTCATTCGGCACAGAGAAAATATAATAAATAAAAAAAAGATTAGAAAAAACCTCAAATCCTGCGTGGGGTCTTAATTTGTATGTACATGCTTGTCAAAAAAATTCAAGCTATTTCGACATAGGGGGGAGTATATATGCTACACAGAGGTACACGTGCCCTTTCATCGAACCATGACTATACACATAGGTTATCAAGGTTTCTGTGGTTCATAGGCATTCCGGTGTCGTATTCATCTTAAACTTTTTTTTAGGCTTGCACGTGCTATGTGTGAAGAAAACATCAAGTTTGGGATTTTTCGAAGATGGTTTCTACTTTCTAAGGTTTAATTGAATTTCCGCGCGACGACACCGATTAATTATAGGTTGAACTGAGTCTACCCATGAAAAGATCTGAAATGGTGCCAAACTTTTACACAGTCTCTAATATGCCCTAGAGATAAGAATTTTGTAGAGGTGGATGAAAAAAATCTATTGGGTCCAAGATGAAATTCACCCTCTTTTGTCTCATTCAGCACACAGAAAAATATAATAAATAAAAAAACTGATAAGAAAAACTTAAAATCCTGTGTGGGGTCCTAATTTGGGTATACAAGCTTACCAAAAAAAATTCAAGCCATTTCGACATAAGAATACATATGTTTCTATTGATTCAGTATATAAAAGAAATGTTTTAATATATATAAACATCATTGTCGGTTTAAAAAAAAATCAGCATTGATGAGAATAAACCGACAATGATACTGGTTATCACTGTCGGTTTATTTTTGAAAATCGATAGTGATATATAAAAAATTAAAAAAAAATTATGCCAGTCCTCGGGCTCAAGCATGGGTCTCGGCCTACAGAGTTCAGAGACTTAACCGCTGCGCTAGTATAGGATGTGTGCCAAGGGTTATTTACTTTTTCCTTTTAACCTTTAGGCCACTTAAAAAATTATAAAATAGAATAAAAAAATTTGGGCCTGGGGACTCGAACACGGGTCTCGGGGGCTAAGTTGAGGGGTCTTAACCGTTGCGCCAGTAGGAGGAGTTCGAAAGAAAATGAAAACTTATCCTACTTAACACCTAAGTTAACACCTAACTGCTACACAACATCACTGTCGGTTTGGGGAATGACCCAGCAGTGATGTACCCCATCACTGTCGGTTTGCAAGCAAAACCAACAGTGATGAGCTATTTTTCAAAATAAATTAATAATTTATAAAATAGAACAAAAAAATTTGAGCCGTCTGGGACTCGAACACAGGCCTCAGGGGCTAAGTTAAGAGGTCTTAACCGTTGTGCCAGTAGAAAGAGTTTGAAAGAAAACGAAAACTTATCCTACTTAACACCTAACTTAACACCTAACTGCTACAGTACATCACTGCCAGTTTGGGGAGTGACCCGACAGTGATGTGCCCCATCATTGTCGATTTACGAGCAGAATCGGCAGTAATGAGCTACTGCTATAAAAGTGGCACGGGTTGAAATTATCCCAATTCATTTCAACCCCGCGTCAACTCCCCCCCTCCCGCGCGGCTGAAGCACCACCCCGTGCCATAGCACCGCCCCACGCCAGAACACCGCGTCGTCCGTCCCACCGCCGAGGCCTTTAGGAACGCGCGAACAGCTGCTTTCCCACCCCCACGGTGAGTATGTGGCTCACTGTCCGCTACGTGTCTAATGACATGTCCCACAGCTGCTTACTTGAATCAGTTTGATCATGCAGTGTGTGCTGTCATACAGTTTGATCATGCAGCTGTGAATGCTAGAACCTAGGTTTGCTACACAATGTGTGCTGTCTGTTTCTTTGTGTTTCTAGATGCATTGCTAGTAAGTAGTATATTGTTACTTAGTAGCACGTTGCTCAACTCTATTCATCAGTATACTGATAAGAATAAAAGCGTAATTTTATTTTTGGTTACCAGGATAAACATAGCAGGGACTTGTAATACTTTGACAAAAATTGTTCTCTAAACGTTAATGGTAGTTTGTTTTTGGAGTACTTGCATTTTCTCTATGAAACAAACTTATGTTTTCTCTGTAAAACCATCTTGTGCATCATTGGAGCTTGGCCGGATACATATGGAAACCAATGGCTGGCCTCACCTCGTAGCTTGCAATTGCAACTACGCTCCCATTAGGCGGATACTCAATTTTTTTGGAACTGTGCCACCAATGCTCAATGTTTTTGGATGTGAGGATGGAGTATATATACTTTAGACCTATAGAACTAATATATGTCCAAACTTGTCATGGAATTCTCCATGCTATCAGCATAAAGATGCATAATTATTAACTTATGCAAGATTACAAGTTATACATAGTTATGTAGCCATGTGCATTAAACTGAAAATATTTTCCAACAATCCTATCTTATTATGAGTTTTTGCATGTCACTTTCCTAGGATAGTATGAAATGCATATTTGCCCCTACCAACCATGTAAGTTTCAGATCAAAGTATCACTAATTTGGAAAGATGCTTACCTGCACTGATACTTGTGAAAGAACCTTGTGCCGATGGTTGGGGGATTTATAGTGAGACTAAAGACTCTGCGACATCTCTAGGAGTATATCCAAAAGTCTTAAACTGGCTCTCTAAATCATCATTTGGTTTTTAACGAATAAAAAATATTCTTTATATCTTTCCTACATCTAACAACTATTACTAAGGCACGTGAATAGCTATTTTTTAAACACTCCTATCTATGCAATGGTTGTGTGTTATTCGTAAATATATTAAATTGTATAAGAATACATCATGTTTGAATGACAACCTAATTTACTTAAATGTATAGGCAACCATGACATGGTATGTAGTGCATGTTGGTCACATGCCTGGGATTTATCAAACCTAGGAAGATTGCTATGCTCAAGTCAATCGCTACCCTGGTAATTTGCATAAAAAATACAACACAGAAGCTGAAGCTTTGAGGGCCTACTATAGTCATCCGGCCTACCTTGTAAACCATGGGCAATCGGCCTACTATGGTCCAATGAATGCAAACCATGGCCATCCACTAGCACTGGAGATTGAAGAGAAGCCACTCGCCGGAGATGTGAAGATTAGGAGAAATGCTCCTTGGTCTTGGAAAGATGTCATGCTTTTATTTATGGCTATGGTCATCGCTTTTCTCATTTGGAAGTTGACGTAGGCTTAGTTTCGTAGAACAATAGGTGGACTTTGTTGTATATGGACTTATTATTTGACTTTGCATTAAACATATTATATGACTTTGTTGTATGTGGACTTATTATTAGACTTTGCATTAAACATATTATATATATGAACATATGCTATTAGTAGTTGTCCACGACCAAAACTAACTATGATCGTGTCACAGCCATGACTCATCGTCGCCGAAGAATAGATCGGCAACAAGAAGCAGTTGATATCGTTGGGATGGGAGAGCCGTATGATCCGACAAACGGTGACGGTGTCAATCAGGTTGGTGAGAACGAGCGGCCATGGACCCCATTTGGCCTGCTCGATCTGGGTCAAAATGACCAAGATGGCCAGGTAACTTTGGTATCATGTGACTATGTAGCCACACACGCTAATCAATTGAGAGGGTCATAGCTTACTTGGTGTCTCTAGCAAGAGCCTCCGCTGGCCGAGGAGCTAGAGGGTTCGGGTAGCAGGAAGGCCAGATCCAAGCGAGGCGTGCCAAAGTTTCCTGTTGGTAGGAATGCACACGGGCACATTACTGAGTTCGATGAATTCGGGGATCCATTCTCACCGCCTATAGCTTTGACCAAATACAAGACTATCCTCAGGTTACTTGTTAGGGGCTTCATCCCGATTAGGTACAGGAAGTGGATTGGGAAAGATGATGACCCATGGAGGGGTCCCGAAAGTGAGAAGGATTACATATGGGATGTCAAGATCCTAGAGTATTTCACTTTCCCAGCCGAGTATGACAGGGAGTTAGTCAAGAAAAAAGCAAAAGAAATCATGGGGACATGCTTCAAAAATTTCAAGGGGATATTGTACAAGAATTTTGTCCTCCAAAATAAAGAGCCAGATTTCGATGGTGGACGGTTTAGCAAGCAGAAGAATTTATGGTAGGATTTCAAGGAATACAGGTTATCTGAGGAGTACTTAGCACTGAGCAGGAAGAATAAGGAGAACTCATAGAAAGCGACGAATGCTCATCATCTTGGCTCTCGTGGCTATGCCAAAAAGATGCTAGAATTTGAAGCAGAACTTTAAAAGATGAATCGCCTTCCTGAGAAAGGCGTTCAGGTTGAGACAGCCGATTGGGAGCCTAGATCGGTATTATACTATATGGGGAGGAATGTATGGCACACCGAGGACAGGAGCTTTAGTTCCACAAATGAACCCATGAGCGAACTCATCCAGAGGATCTCCCAGATAACTGAGGAGGTGAGGCAAGGGACTTGCACTTCTAATAGGGAGAAACATGCTCACCCAAGCACTCAGAACCAAGGAGCAACCTAGTCGCACTAGAGGAACCGGTGTTGTTCCTTAGAAACTAGCATTCCCCCAATAATCTAACACTTACCGAAGCTGCTCGAGGGGTAGAGCGGAACAGGAGGTAGAGTATTTGAGGCGACTAAAAGAGATGGAAGACAGAATGGAAGCACGGATTGAGACGACTGTTGAAGCGCAAGTTGAGCAAATTTTGTTGTCTAAGGGGTCAGGAGTACCACAAAACCCTACTCCTACTGCCTTTAGGCCACAGTTTAGGGGTCGTAGTAGCTGCGGATCGATCCCGCTCGACGAAGAAGAGGCGAATGTGCCTCATCCGGTGGATGGTATCGCTGAACCCATCAATATCAAGTTGTACATCCGTCAGGAATGAACAAATGACAAGGTGGCGCTTAGCCAGGCCTGGTCTATGGGAGATGGGACAATTAATGTCCACCCAATTCCACAGGGGTACGCTCGTGTCACCATTGATAGAATACTTGATAAGAAGTTTAACAAGATACCCATTAAGTACCCCGTAGCAGAAGACATGCCGAAACTTGGTCAAAACAAGGGCTCTCAAGTGGCCTAGCGCAAGCGCTTCATTAAGCTTGACCATCAATTGTCCTCTGATGATGAGGATCACTGCGAGTCTTCGCTCACCCACGATAATCACTCACCATCTCCCAACAGAGATTACTCCCCTCCTCATCCAGAGCCATCACCCCCGAGAAGACAGAGGTCTCCTTCTATTCCTCCTCGTCCGACTCCATCTTCATCAGCCCCAAGAAAAGAGACTCCTCCTCCTCCTCCTCCCTCCTCCTCCTCCTCCTCCCTCCTCCATCTTTATCAATGTCAGGAAAACAGAATTCTCGTCGTCATCCTCCTCCTCCTCCTTTACCTCAGCCCAAAACAAGATCAAGGACATCCTCGCAGTCGCAGAAAATGTCCTTGAATTCGGTCGCTAATGCTCCCAAAGTGGACCAACAGAAAAGAAAAAGGCCGTTCAGTGGTAGTGTTACCACCTTGATGAAAGAAAAATTTACAGCACATATCTCGAAGGAAGATTGTGTTAGTTTCTTCAATCTCTGTGCCTCACTGCCTTCGTATTTGTTGAAGTCCGAATTCGAAAGGCAAATACAGAATAAATACACTACAACAAGAGACGAAGAAATACACAATAAAGATTTAAGGAATATACAAAAGTACGTTGAAGACAACCCAAGATTAACCATGGAAGAGGCCGCGGACATCTATTATGATGTACAAGGGACGGGAACACCGACAATGAAGTATGAAAGGGGCAATCTTTTGGTTCCCGATGACGAGTATAAAAATTTGACAACATATATGCGCCAGTTGCATGAATATTACATGGCTCAAGCAACAAAACCGGACGACTTTGGTTTTGAGGTTATTATCCGTTCGCCACATGTTTTTCATTATCCTGAAGAAGAGAAGTTCGATGTCGAGTGGGAGTGCTTGTTCTAGCTATACCAGAAACGCTCTCTTGATGTTCAAATGTTGACGCTGTGGACTATGTAAGTACCATATATGCACGATATTACAATTAACTACCCTATCGAGACAAATTGTTAACTTTTGAGCACTTTCCATGATTTATGTAGGTGTATAGTAAAATTTTACATTCTAAAAAGCAAATGGGATTACATAGGCTTCTTGGACCACTTGTCAGTCAATAAGAGGACATGTCTAGGCCTCTATGGATGTGACGTGGAAGTTCTGAAATAGAGATTTTCACGATGAAGAAGAAAACCCACATACTTCTAGCCTACAACTGCGAGTATGTGTTCTCGGTTTTTAATTTTATGCTTCTTTTTTCGTTAAGATTATTCGATAATTAGAATTATGTGATTGTAACAACCATTTCGTCTTTATTTGTGTCAATCTTGCCAAAAATCTGATCGAGGTGTGGGACTCGAAGAAAAAACAATTTCATCATCTGGATGCACTGGTGGCAGTGCTGAATTAGTAAGTAATCCTAATAACATATTATTTTCTAATCACACATACCACTTTCTAATGTTTCTCCCTTTAATGTTGCTCAGTGTCCGAAAAAGACATATCGGTGGGACGCCGGTCCCATTCAAGGTTGTCGAAATAGAGGGGAAGTACCTGTCACAGCCGGCGGGAAACAATGAATGCGGGTTTTATGTAATGTGGGCAATGCTTCGCTACATCGGTGGGAAATCGGGAGAAGCTGATAAGTTGGTGTGTATAATCCCCATTTCATTTATGTCTGTTAATAATTCAACAAAATGATTTGCTGTTCCTCTTTGGATATCATCTTTTTTGAATGACAGCGCAAGAAATATAACCACCAAAGGCTGTTAGACATGGAGATCGTCGCACTGCAATCGAAGCTCGCAAAATTCATCTTAGCCGAGGTATTGAAAAAAGATGGAGTATTTTCCATTGCACAATCCGTGAGGTACAAGGACCAGTATGGCCTAAAGCGGCTCGTCAGATTATTGTAAGAAGTCCGAGAAACATTGCACAATCTGTGAATTTCGAGAACATTTCTTTTTTATTTTGAGGGATCGAGATCTGGATAAGAACATTTGAACTATAACCGTAAAATTTATAATGTTTAATATTGATGGACCTGTCGTCTACGTAGCGTATATAAAGCGAAACCTGATTCCACGAAAAAATATAAATTAAAATCAATTATAAAACAATAAAATATGAATGGGCCATCACTGCCGGTTAGCAACGAACCGACGGTGTTGTCTTGCAAAACATTGTCGGTCATCAACAAACCGACAGTGTTGTCTTGCAAAACACTGCCGGCTTGAGCCATGAACCGATAGTGTTGTCTTGCTCAACATTGCTGGCTTGAGCCATCAACCGACAGTGTTGGCTAGCTCAACACTGCCGGCTTGAGTCATGAACCGACAGTGTAGGCTTGCTCAACACTGTTGGCTTGAGCCAAGAACCGACACTCTTGAAGCAACTATCATTGTCGGTTGGAACTATAAACCGGCAGTGTTGTTCAACTAGACATTGTCGGGTGGAGCCAGAAACCAACACTGTTTTCTGTAGATCAGTGTCGGTTTTTAAGAACCGACAATGATGTCAACCCCATTACTATCGGTATGCCACTGTCGGTTCAAAATCTGACAGTGAAGGGGGTTTTTGAACCGACAGTGATGTCCAAATCTAGAGTAGTGTATTCTGGCTAAAAAAACAAGCCGAACCAGTCGAATATAGGGTAAGCCGAACAGGACCGTTGCGGTCAATCGTCAATATATGCACGCCAAACTTGTACGTCAGGTAGCGACCGGTAGTGGTCAATGTTACTCGATGTTTGCAGTTGCAGCTGTCAAAGTGTCAAGGACTCAAGGGTGGCGGCACGGCACCTCGTTTGACACGTGTGCAAAATAGGTTGATCGTTGATGCGTGCCCCAGTTGGGCAGTCAGGTATGCTTGTGGTATATATACTTGTTTCATTGTATGTATGGCTCACACAGTCGACAAAAGAGAGGAGGGTGTACGCCCTGATGGGTTTACGGCCAAAATTTGTTATACCAAAGATTTGACAAGTTAAAATTAGAAATACAAATTTATCATGGATTTAGCGGCCAAATGTGAGAGGCTGGTAAGTTTTGATAGCAAACAAAACCATAGCCAAAATCATAGCTTCCAAATCTTCGGCTTGGCGGAACCAACATGCTCTCAAGTCTCAACCCTTTTCCCCGGTTCTTGCAAGGCCTGAACGGTGTAGTTGGCTAGTTGCACCTTTTGTCTTGGATTTCCGCTTCACACAGCACCATGCAATTCCATCCGATTCCGTCCAAAAATCATCCCTGATGACCATCGATCCGAGCACGCCAACGAGTAGTAATACACACACGAGCGCTAGCTACGGTCACCACGACAGCAAGACGTACGCACTCTACTAGTAGTTCGCAGTTTGGCAGGCCACGACGTTAGTCCGGGTTCGCTCTCTCGACTCTCGCACGGCACGGCACGGCACGGCACACCCGGCCGGCGGATTGATTGATTGGCCATTGGTTGCAAGGCAACAAACAAACGAGCGAAAAAGCGTCGAAAGAGACACGCATCTATCCCGCGCCCCGGCCCCATCCCCATCCCCACCACGATCCTGGCCTGCTGGCTGCTGCCACTGGCCAGTGCCGATAAAGCGAGCACGACGCGCCTCTTTGGCCTCCGGTCCGTCGCAGGCGTCTCCCGCCGCATGGGGAAGGAGCAAGAGCAAGCGGGCGAATGAACGCGCGACCGCGCCACTGCTGCCGTGTAGTAGGAGCACTACCGGCGAAGGCCAAGGTAAGGTCACATTGACATTCACAACACACCGCGGCCCGTCCGTCCGATCGGCATCGGCAGCCGGCAGCCGGCCCGGCGGTCGATACGTGGCGCGGGTGGGGGCACCGGCGCGCGCTCGTCACAGCCGAATATCCCTCGGACGGATCGGACGACGGGACGGGGCTCTCTCGCGTCAGGCGTCAGGGGGCACCGCGCGCGGTCCGTTGGGTGCTCCATGCATTCACTTCGCGCGTGCTTTGGTTTGCCTCCGTCCGCTGCCCCCGCGCGACGACCTCTCTCTGATCCGCCGTCGGTTTCGGACGGCGGACGACGGCGTGTCCTGTGCCTGTGCAGACGAGACGACACGGACCGCATGCAGGCTCTCAATTCTTCTCGCAGCGGTGCGCGGTACGGGTTGGTCATGACTCATGAGTTTGGCCAGGGACGAAGGTGCGTGGTGGGAGTTTGCCGGTTAGCCCCTCTGGGTATTCGAGTATTGCGCACACGGTTATTAGGTTATGCGGGCTTGATAGCCTCTGGTTGCCTGGTTTTTTAGCAAGCACGCGGTTCATATATAAAATTATAGATAGAGACATAGAGTGTCCGTACCTTAGTAGCCATTCTCCCCAAGGAAACAAGAACATAAAACGGGAACGAGAACTTTAGGTGTTATTTTATAACGCGAGAACGTAAATGTTTCGAAATGTGCCACGTTTTCGGCTACTAAGGTTTGTACTACTCCCTCAATTCAATCAACTAAACTTGACGTCTCGAACAAGAAAAGTGACCTAGATTCAAGTTAAGATTCTCGTCTCTGAAATGTGGAATGTCAAGATTAAAGGATTGTTGGGTTATGGCCATGGAAAAACCTGACCAAAATTTGGCGGGCCATGAAATTTGGGCCTTAACTTGGTTTACTAACCAATTTTAGCAAGCCATGTAGATTTTTGTGTGGAAATGCTGGATCCAGGGTGTCCAATCGTTCAAATGCTCTACCCACCCTTTGCGCCACTGCCACCGCCGTGCCGCCCCACCCCGCCCTCTGTGCGTCGCCGCTTAGCTCCGCGTTGCCAATGAGCTCCATGCCGCTGGCGAGCACACTGGTGACCTCCATGCGCCACCGCCGCCCGTGCCGCCCCCCACCCTCTATGCACCGCCACCCAGCTCTGCGTTGTCGGCGAGCTCCGCGCCGCCAGCAAGCACACCAGTGACCTCCTCGCGCCGATGAGCCTCCATTCATCGAAGCAGCAAGGAGATGTTTGCGCTGAAATAACATGTTGCAAACATATATTTCAAATGTTTCAGGTGTTTTTGAGGTATGTTGCAAGCGTTTTATATTGATGTTGTAAAAGTAGATCGAGTTGTTGCAAAAGTAGATGAGTGTCGCACATGTTGCAATGGCTATACATGTATATTTCAGTCTATGTTCCAAATGTTTCATCTATATCAGACGCATATTGCAATTGTTTTATCTGAATGTTGCAAAAGTAGATCTGGATGTTGCATATGTATGCATGTTGCAAGCATATGTTTCAAGTGTTTCATACGTATGCTACAAGTGTTTTTTATGGATATTTGCATATGTATGTTTGCAATGGCTTTCAAGTATTTTCTAGGTGTTTTGCAAGTGTTTCAAGCGTATATTGCAAGTGTTTTAGATATTTTAGATCTATGTTGCAAGTGTTTCATCTGGGTGTTGCAAAAGTAGATCTGGTGCTGCACATGTTACAACAGGACCCACCTGCCGTAGGCACCTATTGCAGCTGCTGGGTGATGTCCAGGCGGCGTGGGCCCGCTGCTGGGCCACCGCCGAGTGGGCGTAGATGGGCGCGTGAGAAACCGAGCGCATGCATGAGGGCCCACGTGTCGTGGGGCACATAAAAACAAGCGGCGAGGTACTGTCTGAGGCTAACACTCTGGATTGGACATCCGGGCACTAGCAAGTCTGATTTTTTTTTTATAAAAGCCAAATAGGTTTTGGCAATGGTTAGCTACAACGAGGGTCAAACATCAACAGCCGATTTTTTTGGGCGTGACTGGTTGGTTGCATATACTTCAACCAGGCTCATAGGATGTGAGCTGCTGATGATTGGTTGCTTATACGACACTCTAGGCCTGTTCATGCAAAAATATCCTCTCAGCCTGGCTCCCATGATATGCAAATTTTGGGCGTTTCTACAGGGCCAGTCTCGACAGATGCAAGCAATTACCTAGATAACTACATTGATAGTGCATGCATATTATTTGATATTATTAATGTATTTCAAACAATGTCTTTGATATAGGTAATTCAAACAATATTAAGGAATAATAAGATATATTAAGAGCAACAAAACATAGTTGCATATAATAAATATCATGATTATGTTTGTGCGAGTAACCAAACATGACTTCAACTTGACCAGACTAGCTATGTGGGAGCAACCAAACATGACAGTCTGGCATGCGCTTAGTTGGTCCCTTGGGGGCCTTGCTCTCCTAGATACGGGCCAGACTTGGCTAATACACAAACAAAACACGACCTTAATAATCTTATTTTTTAAAAAAAAACTATGTTTTTAATCTGTAATTTACCTTGAAATTCCCTTGTGATTTTACTTATGAAACAATATCTATGTTGGCTATATTCTGATGTAAAATATAAATCAATAACATGTGGATCCAATTATCATAATCACAACTTTATCAGCATTCGGCATTGCAATACTCCATTCTTGCCAAACATTGTCACCGGCCACGAATTCGCCTTGTCCATGATCTAAACAACTATTTTTGTCATGAGCAGTATTGGTCTGGCTCCAATTGCCATAACTTTACCGAAGCTAGTAATTAATACACTAGATAGGATCCAGAGCAGTGAATGGCTTTCAATTGTAACCATCATACATTTTATTTTACTCCTTTCCAGGAATGGCAAATATATTTTGATCAGAGAAAAGTCATGGAAAATAAATCGTGCCCTTAGTTTGTAATTAATGACAATATTTTTAGAAAAGGGAATATATTAATATCCCATCTTCTGCATCGACTAATGCATATAGCTGTTTCTTATTACAAACACAGACACAAAGGTCCACGCAATCTCAAAAACAAAGTTTTGAGTCAAAGAGGAAAAAGGTAAAGTTTCCAAAAGCATCATCTAAAACACAATTTTATTACTGAATCTCCAACCGTGTCTTGCAAACACCTCCATCGCGGTTGTCTCAATATTCCTGCAACCCATCTTCATCATTTGGCGATCCTCCTCCTTTTGTAATAGGGACCAAAACCTGATCTAGTAAGTCCCCTTGAAGATAACCTGCAAATAAGACGGTGCCGGGATCTTGTCAAAAACTATATCATTCCGGGTTAACCATATCACCCAACAAATCGCACTCGCACCCACAAGCATCTTAGATTTCAGTTTCCTGTTTATCCTATCTAACCAGCTTGTAAACAAATTGTGTACGCTAGTTAGAGGTGTTAAATTAAAGGGAATATGAATAGTCGCCACACAAATTTAGCAAAATGACAAACATAGAGTAGATGTTGTAATTAATGACAATATGTTTTTAATTGGTATTTTTTTTCAATGTTACCAAATCAGTGATGATTTAGGGCATGCAAAATTTAGTTGCGCATTGGCATCTGGTTCATATAGGAGGTTTGCAATTAATAGATCAATTAAATTTAGGGCTTGCCAAAATGTTGCCAAATCAGTGACGAATGCTGGTTGGGTTCACATCCGGAGCAGGCGATCAACTGAAGATGAAACTAGAGCCATCGTCCTTTCAGAATCGCAACAGATATGGAAATGATAAAGTCCAGGACTCCACATGATCTTACACACAAGTGCACACATGCCGCGGAAGCGTGGAACAAGATACAAGAACATCCCGGATCCCTAGGCAGAAACGGATCGTGTAGCGTCTCCTTTCTGGAAAAAAACGATGCAAAACGGATCGAGGAGCTCTCACCACGTCACCCGTGCCGAGGAGCTCCGTCCTGTCTGCACGAACTATGGCAATGGCGACCGCGACCTCCGGCCTCTCCCGAGATATGACGCGAACCAGGAACGGCATGTCTGCAGGCTCGATCGTTGCACGCCTGCCCGTTGGAAGACGCCGGCCGGAACGAAAACGGACCGATGAGCTCGATGGAGGAAAGAGGAAAGCAGCGCGCCGCGCCTAGCTATAGCAGTTAGCAGGGGGAGGGGGCCTCTAGCGGCAAGGCAAGGGGGCCTTTGCCCAAAACCACGACAAGCCGAGGTTCCATCTGGAAAAGTCCACGCCCTTTCTCTCCCTAGCTCAGCAATGAGGAGAGAGAGAGACCGGGGGAGGCTGACACATGGCCGGATATTGAGTTGCGGAATTGAATTTGATTAATGCAAAAGGTGGCGTGTGAGGACAGAGGCAACCAATCACGAGACGGGAGGGGTTGGCCTTTCGCCTCTAGGGTTCCGCGTCGCCCACCACCTTACCGGAAATGGCAATGCGGGACGCGCCCCAATCACTCGCCACCCCTTTCGTCTCGCCCTTTTAACCCCAATCCTCTCTCCACCCAACTCCGTCCTCCTGCCTGCGCTCTCCTCCTTTTTCTCCCCTTCGCTTTTGCTTGCCGCCGATCGAGCCGGAGAGGAGAGGCTAGCTAGCTAGCAGCTTCGGTGGTGTGTGCGGTAGACTGGGCTAGCTGGAAGGGTTGGGAGCCATGGGGAGGGGGCGGGTGGAGCTGAAGCGGATCGAGAACAAGATCAACCGCCAGGTCACCTTCGCCAAGCGCCGCAACGGGCTGCTCAAGAAGGCCTACGAGCTCTCCGTGCTCTGCGACGCCGAGCTCGCGCTCATCATCTTCTCCAACCGCGGCAAGCTCTATGAGTTCTGCAGCGGACAGAGGTATACGCACGCACGCGCGACCACAAACGCACATATATGCATGGTACATGTGTACGGACAGTGGCCGGAGGCCGCAGATCCTCCCGGATCTGGGCCTCCGGGGAAGCGCCGGGTGGTGGCGGGAGCTTGGACACTTTTTGGGCTTGTTCATAGGCCGGGGCGTAGTTTCATGGGGATCTGTGGGCGCCACGGGGTGGATCCGTGCGAGGCCAAGCTCGTCGTTTCTTATCACTGGTGATCTGTGATTCGTTTTTGAGGGTTTGATTTGGGAGTAGAAACCTGGTGGATGTCTTTGAAAATTAGGGTTCTGGGTTGCTCCTTGGCTTGTGAAGTGTGGTGATCTTAGTAGATCTGGTGAATTTTAGTTTGCTCCAGGGGTTGTGGATTCTTGTTGAATCGATTTGGTCTGGAGATGATGTCGCGAATTTCCAGTTAAAATTAATCGCGTATTTTGTACAAAATTCGGGTGAACAGAAGGTGAGGACTAGGATCCGGACACGTAATTTGTCGCGCGTGCTGCACGGACACGTAAGCTTTCATCTATCCGGGATCGAATCCGGTCGTTTTGCTCAAGATTTTTCTTTTTGTCTGTTTTGGACTCTATTTGGCATGCATGCTTGGCTTAGAATCAGATTATTTTAGTTCAAACACGAACGTCGTCGTGTTGCTTAGTAGCCGATGTTCTAATTAATGTAGAGTCTCTTATTACAAAAAAAATATTTTAGGTTGTTTTCACTTCTGAGAAAACAAAAAGGATTTTGTTACCACCAAATACATGAGAGTTTAACACGGTAGAAACGTTCTCTCTCTCTTCTCCCTTGGCAAACAAACATGAATATACTTTTACACATATCGTTATGAAAAGTTCTCAGTTGCAGTTTGTTTTATAGTTTATAGTCTTTTTATCATATAGGAGTACCTAGACCATGTTCTAGAACTGAACAGGGCTTAGATCACAATCTGCTTTGATTCAATGACCTAACAAACTATTAAATTAATCCATTAGCATTATTGTATAGGTCACGTAAGTCCTCACACAAGAAACTCTGTATGTACCAAATTTTAGATAATTTTGTCTAACTTTTTTCACTTTTGGGGGCAGAAAATATAACCACATATCTGTTAATAATTGGGAAGACTAAGATCAAACCATATGGGTGGTTAATCTGTTTGTGGACATACTTTTAAAATTTTCATACTCCCTAGGAAAATCTCATGATTTTCACAAGGATCTGTAATTAATTTATTGAAAAATGAAGAGAAAACCAGATAATCAGCGTTGTGTTCCAACTCTTGGCTTTTGGCTAAGGCTTGTGTCCTGCAGTATTAAATATTATTGTTGGGATGCTAAAAATGTTCTGTGCACGCTTGCATGATCTAGCAAGTGTAAGCATTTAGTAGTATTTTAGTTCTAAATTTGGAATTAGAATCCTCAATTTTATATTTGTAATTTGCAAGTGTGCAGAGCTACTAGACTATGGTTTCTTCAGATTTGTTTTGTAAGCAGGATATTATATTATTAGTTTCATTTTCTTTCCAATAAGTTAAACATGCTCATCTTCTGACCCTCATAATTTATGTAGTAATATTAAAAGTTTTCCATTCAAAATGTAAAGTAAATGTGTTTAATCCATCAAGACGTCTAAAACTTCATTTGGAGGGGGGAGGTAACTATACATTATAGGTTTACCTTGTGATATTATTTTAGTGTATAACTGACCACCTTGTACGCAAGATTCCTAGGACTGACCTGGAGGTATAAACTAAAGGTACAATCAAGTGTCAGGTTTCAAATGTCAGTCGTGGTGTCCAACTGTCTCCTCACCTTTTCTGATCGAATTGTCCTTTCATTTCACTAGTTTTCAATCCCCTTGCCTGCAAAATTCTCCGAGGCAAAGTTTTATCATACTCCCTCCGTCTCTTTTTATCTATCGTTTGCGCTTCCCAAGAAACAATTTTAATTAAATATATATTAAAAAATATTAATATTTATAGTATATAATTAGTATCATTGGAAAGATATTTAAATCTAGTTTTTTAATAAATTTATTTGGAGATAAAATGGTGCATGTATTTTCTACAAATCGAGTCAAACTTGTGGCACGAAAACCGGAAATGACACACAATAAGAGACAGAGGGAGTATGTCCCTTCCAGGGTCTATACAATTGGAACCTAGTGCTCTACTAGTATTTTATGCTGTCAGATATGCATGCATATCTTCAACATATACTGTAGTATACTAGATTTGTTCCCTCACGTCTTCTTCCTCTCTGAAAGTCTTTCATGTCGAGGCCACTGACACTCCAGTGGTATATATAGGGGAAAATTAATATTCTACGGTAGCTGGGTGAAGCCATATTTTTTCTATTGTTTTGTCTGTTGGAATGTCTCGTAAGCTTAAATTAGGAAGTTTTTGTGATGTATATAACTGTGATAGATGTAAATTACACTATGTCAACTTGAGGTATCAATATGTATCCCTGGTATGTAACCAAAAATAAAAAATCAGTTGCATGTTATTACCCTAGTTGAGATTGCTTCATTTTCTCCAAGCACCACATTCTCTACTTTGCTAACAACCATGCTAATTTTGAACTTGCAGCATCACAAAAACACTTGAGAGGTACGAAAAAAGCAGTTATGGAGGACCAGATACTACTGTACAGAACAAGGAGAACGAGGTAATAAGAGCTTGACACGTTCCTGAATCAATTTCTCATGAGTTCTCTTCTGTTTCAGTATTTTCTCGTCCAAAGATTCTAGAGCGTCTTTGGTTCCTAGCCAGAACTTGCCATGCCCGCTGTGGTGTCGCCCACACTCGCAGCGCCAAAACAGCCGTCACACCAGTGGCGAGTTTTACTGCTGTAGCTCAATGCAAAGATGTGGCGTGCCTAACTTTATTTGCAATCCAAACAGCTATGTCAGCAGGTGTGGCAGCCTCAACTTTGTTGTGGTGTGGTGTGGCGGAGAACCAAACACGCCCCTAGTACTCTTTGGTTCAAAGCAATTTTAGATTGATATATTGATATTTATCAAATTAGCTTCATAAGTGGACATCTCACTGTGAAAATTAAAAGACAGTGGCTTTGTTCTCATTTGAAACATACAATTACTACAGTACATATTTGTTTTGTTCAAGTGAACATCTCATTGCGTAGCGCTAGCAATTCCTTAACCTTGATACCTTCAATCATTTGATCATTTATGCATAGCAGATTGTCATTTCTTGTTTCTTTTTATTGCATGCACTTGCCAAGTATGAGTTAGAATCATGGCTATATAATTCATATGATTGAGAAGACACAATTTACATTGAGCTGCTGTCAAAGATGATAGATCCAAATATCATTATTGTGTGTGAACTGATCTTCCATTTTCATCCGTAGTGCCCACCCACTATTTGCTCCAAAAGCACTTAATGCTTACTTGTTTTTTTCGATATCTTTTGTACTGAAGTACCTCTTATTTTGCAGTTAGTCCAGAGCAGTCGCAATGAGTACCTTAAACTGAAAACAAGGGTGGATAATTTACAGAGGACTCAGAGGCAAGTTGAGTCTACTCTTGAATTCTATCTTCATGACAAAAGGAATTTCCTTCTCTTACCCAATTTACATTAATTAACCACTAGATAAAATTGCTATGCATGTTTGGACAATTTCATCAAAAAATAAGTTTGTGGTACTGTCATTTTCAGTGTATGCGCTGTTAGTTAGTTACCAGGTAAACGGCATCCCTGTTCAGGGGAAAAAATATTTGTGCACTTTTTTGTTTGCCCTACTTTGGTGATTAATTAGTACAAATAGATTCATTGCATAGCTAAAGCATTGGGCCTTCGTTGCCATATATGCACATCTAAAAGGAGTTTTCAGAATTCTCATAAGTTATAACCCTCTGAATTAGATATCAATTTATGGAGGCTAAATGAAGAAACCATAATGTAATCGCATTGAAGTTAAAATAAGTTTCTTAATGTGAATGTGTAATGCTTAGCTAAGATGCATACAATTGATTTTGGCTTTATTGGCAATTACAGGAATTTGCTTGGTGAAGATCTGGGGTCACTTGGTATCAAAGAGCTTGAGCAGCTTGAGAAGCAACTTGATTCATCCTTACGGCACATAAGATCCACAAGGGTAATCCATTGAACAAACCATTTCCTAATGCGTTAAAATAATTTTTGGATGAAGCTAGTATTGATAGCACAATCCTTCATATTTCTAAATTAAAATTAATGGACCACTTTGAATATAGAGTGCTCTATATACAATTGCGATCATCATCTGCCAAGAAGACCCAGCTAAATATAACATAGTACTTTTATTTCACAATATTCCCATTAATCTCCTATATTTTCTGTGACTAATGTTCCTTAATTAGGTAGGCTTGGAATTTCAAATATGTTGAATGATCATCATTCATCTCATATAGGTATGAATGACTTAGTATGTTATATCTTTCCAACGCTGAACAAAGAAATTTCTCATTTTGCAGACACAACATATGCTTGATCAGCTCACTGATCTTCAGAGGAGGGTATGCTCTTAACATGATAAAATTTATGAAGATTTATATCTGTGGATATATTTTTTGGATAATTTCTGCTTAGATATAGGTACTGTTTGAACTACTTAATGATATCGCTAAACCATGTCCAGGAGCAAATGCTGTGTGAAGCAAATAAGTGCCTTAGAAGAAAGGTATGTATGCGCCTTACCATGTCCCTTAAATGCTGCAAACATAATTTACCTGATCTTGTTTAGATACTCGGGAAGCATCTTATTATTTTGTTTTTATGTCATGTTTCGGGTTAAAAATTGTGTATATACATCAATGAACAATTCAGCTCTTTAGGTTGGCAGATCTGTTTAATTTATTAGCATCGTAGTCTGTGTATGTATATGCTTGCAAATACATGTGCAGTCAACACGTTAAATTGAGTTTCCATGAGCACAAATACGCAGTAATGCTTCTTGCTGAACCAGCTTTCACTTTATAGTACTTATACATGGTGTTTGTCTTAATATATCTGTGAACGACTTTTTGTAGCCTAGAATGTTTTGTATCTTTGAATAAGTTTTGCATAAGGAATACCGTAGTTCAACTGTGAAATATATATTATGCATATTGTTCATTTGACTGCTATTACAATATATATATATGTGATAGCAGTACTTATACCAATAACTAAACAAGCATTTCAGGGGGATTTGTGAGATTAATGAGGTTTCTTACGTGATTGTTTTGCAAATAAAAGCTGGAGGAGACCAGCAACCAGGTGCATGGCCAAGTGTGGGAGCACGGTGCCAACTTACTCGGCTACGAGCGGCACTCCCCCCCACAGCAGGCCCCATCGCATGTTGGCAATGGATTACTCTTTCATCCCCTGGAAGCTGCAGCAGAGCCAACCCTGCAGATCGGGTATGTCATATACCTGCAGATGCATCCTGTGATTCGGTAGATCCTATAGCTATACATAAAGCGCAGCCTGTGCATCGATCTGATCCTGTCTTCTTGTTGTGTTTGGCATGCATGTTTGCAGGTTCGCTCCTGAGCATATGAATAACTTCATGCCGACATGGCTACCCTGAAGATGGATCTTTGAGGCGAAGGAAATAAATAAAGATGCGATGGCAGCAGCATCTTCTACTGCAAGAGTGACAGTTGTGTTCCAGTCACATATATGACCTAGTTTGTGTGTCGATCTGTCGAAACGCATATGTTTGTGATTTTGTTATATGTAATGTAAGCACAAATGAAACATGCAGGACTAGTTGCTTGCTTGACGATGTATTTGTGTATCTGTGTAAAGGCTGTGCGCCACAGCATATGCTGCGTACTGCTGCTTTGTGCATACATAAATTAAAGGCACGGTGTAATGCCTGCACATTTCGTTATCCGCATTGGAGTACAAGTTTTAAGCGTGTTACCCTGGGTATTCAATAGTCGAGTGGTATAAACGCATATATAGATATCCTATCTATTAAGCTGGGTACTAATAATAATCTGTATCTGAGTGGTATACTCAATAGTCCGACCAAACCAGCCTCGCCAGGTCCGACAACCGTCCAGCGCGCCTGGCGTGTCCAGGTCCACACTCCACCGGCCCACAACCGCCCATAGCCCACTAATAATCCCACGATTCCCATTTTTCTCGCAACCAGCTCGTGCTTGACCAAACCAGCGCCGCGCTGCCGAGCCTTCGCCTCCTCCTGGTTGTCGCACTTGCGCGCCGCCGCGCCGCGCCGCCCCCTGGATGTCGCACCTGCGCGCCATAGCTGTGCATTTGTCCAAGAGTGGATGTTGTTTTCCACATCTATTTTCAATTTCTTGGTCTCAAAATTTCATCCATCAAAAATAATTCTCCTTATTCAGCTACTTCATTATGATAAATTTCTTGGCCAATAATTTTTCACTTGTTTCAACCATAATCATTTTCTGTAATATATGTGCACAAGTCTTTATGGTCAAAATCTTCTAAACCATAAAATTATATTAATCAAACCACTAACCATGTAATCCACTTTGAAAAAGTAGAACAAGTGTTGTCATATATTCTATTGAGTCATCACCAACTCATTAAAACAGTAGCACCTAACTATAACCGTCATAGATTCTATTTTTTCACTACTAAATTGTCTCCATGTTGAAAATGTGCACCTCTGAAATTTCCAGTTCCCATGCACACAAAAATTAAACTGTTTCGTGCCTAAAAGATCATCTTTTACTAAATGTGTCCTTTGTTTCAAATGTCATGCGGGTATTTTTGTTCAGCTTATGTTCGGGAATGAGGAAGAAACATGCTTTAAGAGATTGCAACGCATGACCATCATGTGATCTGCATGCTATTACTAATTGAATTCTGGACTCAAACATGTTCTCATGACTTTTCCTTTATTTTCATCCTTTTGTTTTTGAGATGTCTAAATGATGGAGTGATGGATTAGTTTGTTGTTTTCTTTTTGCTGGATGACCTGTGATTGAAAGTGATGGAGTGGACGATGTTTGTATCTCTTATAACCCATCCCTGAGTAAAGTGATCAATTGCATGCAACTTTCAATAATGGATTGCTTTTAGTCAGTACTAGTGTACTCTATGCAAAGGCATTGATGCTAGCAGGTTAGTTTCACCTTATCTTTGCTAACCTTTTTAATGTAATTCACAACTAGTAGCGTTAATCAGAATATTATATGTTTCTAGATGCAAACCGAAGTTGAAACGTTCATGTGGCTTTGGATGCTTCTTCCTGTAGAATATATATGCATTTTAATTAGGATTATCGCATATAAATGCAAACATCGCCTTCATTTATTTTCTGAACTTGCTGTTACTGCCAAAATACTCAAAAATATTCTTCATGTATTTGTTATCTAGCTCTTTATAAGCCTATGCTATTTTTTACCTTATTATTTGAAGAATTGTTTCTGAAAGTTCTGACAGTATTAGGCACACCAAACTACTATGTAGTCACAATCCATGTTGATCTATTAATTTTTTCTGCAGCCTATTAATATGCTAATCTGCAAGAGAGTAGGATTCTAGGTTTTTTTTTCTGGCCTTGCTCGGGCCTCCTTTCTTTGGCCTTCTTTTTATACAGCTCTTTGACCTCTCTATACAGTTGTATATAGTGGGGGTCTCCCATGCTGTACTCACGGTTCAAAAAAGAAAGAAAGAAACAAAGAAGAAAGAGAACTTTGGCTAATGAAGAAGGAGAAGGTACAACAGCTACACTCTCTTTGCAGTAGCTTAGTTAATTTGTCTAGTACATGTTTAGAGCTTGCTTACATTCTTGCACCCCCAATATTATCACCTTTTTATTCTGTGTTGATAATCCTAACTTGCTCATCATAAATCATGACCTAATTTGTTCTTGTTAGTTGGTGTGCTAAAAATCTTTATTGCCTTTCTAGCTTTGTATAGTAAATTTAATGCCACTTGCATAATTGGATATTTAGCATCCTAAAGTTTTGTAATAGCAGTCTAGTAGATGCTCTGGATGTTGGCCTATAGGATCATCGGCTCAGGTGAGTAAACCACTCACCAGTCTTGCCGATCACCTGCTAGTGTTGCCGAGCACCCACTAGCCGTGCTGACCACGAACAAGCGTTATCCGTCCCCACACACTATGGCTGGAGCTAGAAAAAGAAGGGAGAACAGAGCAAGCACACACAATACAAGACACCAGCGTGGACCGAAGCCCTGTCTGTGTGATGGCAAATCTTAACTCTCTTTACTAAGTTGTCGTGGTAGTCTATTTATACAACTCTATCCATCTAGTCCTAGTACAGCACACATGCTGTAACAGTAACTAGATAACATACAGGGCTGACTCTGCGCCGGTCACTGCATGTGCCTACAGTGCTGCAGGTGAGCCGTGCGACGCCTGTACCTATAGCGGCTATAGTATCACAGCAGGGGGCCTTTTCGGCGCCGCCTTCCCTTGCTGTGTTCACATAAGGTAGCAGTAGATTATCTAACAATCTTCCCCTAATCCTACTGCTAACCCTTGTACCCCTCCATGCCGATCATCTCCTTCAACTCCGTGAGTCGAAGACGTCCGAGCGGCTTGGTGAGGACGTCCACGAGTTGTCGACCAGTTTCGACAAACTCGATGACGATCTGCCCTCCATCGACACAGTCCCTGAGGAAGTGGAACTTCACGTCGATGTGTTTACTCCGGTCGTGCAGAACCGGATTCTTCACGAGGGCGATGGCGGGCTGGTTGTCCACCATCAGTGCTGGTGGGTGAGCTTCCACACCGGTCAGCTCGCCCAGCAGCCGACGCAGCCACACAACTTGGCACGCCGCTGTGGCCACCGCTACGTATTCTGCCTCGCACTTAGATAGCGCCACCACCTTCTATTTCAGTGACAACCATGAAATTGGGGCCGACCCGAGGAAGACGAGCACGCTAGAGGTGCTCCATCGCCCGTCGATGTCCCCCGCCATGTCTGCATCGCTGAACACAGTGAGCTGTAGCCTACTCCCATCGGTCTTGAGGAAAATGATCCCTTGATCCATCATTCCCTTGACATAGCGTAGTAGTCACTTCACCGCAGCCTAGTGATCCTCTCTAGGATCCTCTATGAAGCGACTGACATAGCCCACAACGAACGCAATGTCTGACCTCGTGTGGACTAGGTAGCGCAGACCACCGATGATACTCTGGTAGAGTGTTGCATCCACCTTCGATGTGGTGCTAGCCTTCATCAGCTTCAGCCGCTCCTCCATCGGAGTCACGCATGGCTTGCACTCAGCCATGCCGCTCCTTTCCAACAGCTTGGGGGCATACGCGCTCTGACCGAGCATGAGTTCCTCCTTCCTCTATCTCACCTCGATGCCGAGGTAGTAGGAGAGTGCGTCGAGATCACTCATTTGAAAATGAGCCGCCATCTCATGCTTGAAGCTGTTGATGTCCTCCGTGCGTGCGCCGGTGACGATCAGGTCATCCACATACACGCCGCCGACGAGCTCCTCCTTCCCCCATCGCCACATGTAGAGCATGTGCTCGGTTGTGCACCTCTGAAACCCAAGCTCGCCCAGCATGGTGTCAAGCTTGGCATTCCATGCTCGGGGGGCCTGCCGCAGCCCGTAGAGTGCCTTACGTAGTCGGAGCACCCTATGCTCCTCTCCCTTGACGACAAAACCTAGAGATTGCCTGACGAAGACCGTCTCCGCCAGTTCGCCGTTGAGGAAGGCCAATTTAACGTAAGTGATGGACGTGCCAGTCCTTTGTTGCTGCCAAAGCAAGGAGCAAACGGACCGACTCCTTGCGCGCTACTAGCGCAAAGACCTCCTCAAAGTGTATGCCCTCGCACTGAACAAAGCCTCGGGCGACGAGGCGCGCCTTGTGCTTGATAATGGCACCGAGCTCATCCCGCTTGACCTTGTACACCCACATCAGGCTGGTTGGACGACATTCTGGAGGTGGATCGACGAGCTGCCAAGTCTCGTTTTCTTCGATCGCCTTGATCTCCTCCAACATCGCCCATCGCCAGTTTCCATCGCGCTCGGCTAGCGCGAACGTGGGTGGTTCCTCAGCACTGACGAGTAGCAGCTCTACATCATTGAGCAGCCTACCCGCTAGACCTGAGGGACTTGTGTCGCCGATGATGTTGTCCAGCCTACAGAACCGCACCTCCTCACCTTCGTGTTAGGCGTCCACAAACTCAGTGATGCCACTTGGAGGTGAGGCAAACTTGATCGGTGTCGATGGAGTTCCCTATTCTATCGAAGTGCTCGGCACAGCACCTGGAGTGCTTGGCACCCTGGTTGTAGTGCTTGGCACTATTTCTAGACATCTCATCATAACTCTTGCAGTGTTCGATCACACTGTAGGAGTGCCTAGCCTCAGTCTTGGAGTGGTCGGCACCACTGCAAGACGTCTTGGCTCCGCTATGGGAGTGCTCGGCACCTGTCCTGAAGTGGTCACCACCACTACAGAACCTCCCGGCACCACTCCTGGTGTGCTCGGCATCCCTCTAGGAGTGCTCGGCACTCCTCCCGAAATGCTCGGCATCCCTCCCGAAGTGCTCGGCACTGCCCTAGGAGTGCTCGGCTCTACCGCTGGAGTGCTCAGCACTCCTCCTGGAGTGTTCGACACCTCTTCCCCAGCGTCTCCACCACCTTCGATGACTAGGTGCTCGACGACAAAGGTGTTGGTGAAGCTGCCAGTTTCCCCCATGCTCGGACTGCTCTAGTCCCAAGCCGCCTCCTCATCGAACATAACATCACGCGAGACAAGCACCTTGTCTCCACGTGGGTCGTAGAGCCGGTATGCCTTGGTACCCTCCACATAGCCTAGGAACACCATGGGTGTGCTTCTGTCCTCCAGCTTGGTGAGGTTCAGCTTTATCTTCCTGACATGGCCGATGCAGCCGAATGTCCGAAGGAAGGACACGCTCGGCTTGCGCCCATACCAAGCTTCGAACGACGTCTTTCCCATCAGAGCCTTGGTCGGAGCGCGATTGAGGATGAACACCGCTGTGGTCTTTGCCTCACCCCAGAACCTTACTGGCATGCCTTTGGCCTTCATCATGGATCTTGCCATGCCGACCACCGTCTGGTTCCGCCTCTCCACCACACCATTCTATTGTGGTGAGTATGGCGCGGTGTGGTGTTGCCCCACACCCTGATCCGTGCAGTACGCAGCGAACTCCACTGAAGGAATTTGCCACCGCGATCAGTCCTCAGCACGTGGAGCTTCTTGCCGCTCTCGGCCTCCGCGCGCATCTTGAACTTCTTGATCGCCGTCGCCGCTTCATCCTTGCTTGTCAAGAGTTGCAGCCACTTGTAGTGAGTGCAATCATCCATGAGCAGAAGGAAGTACCGCCGACCACCATTTGTAGCAGGCATGATCGACCCACAGAGGTCACCGTGGACGAGCTCAAGAGCGTCCTTCGCGCGATACTTGGCCGCATTTGGGAAAGGTAGCCTCCTCTGCTTCCCGGCCAGGCAGCTGACACATAGCTCGCCTCCGTGCTTGATGTGGGGTAGCCTTCGGACCATCTTCTCCAGCCGACCAAGCGTGTCAAAGCTGAGATGTCCGAACCGGGTATGCCACATCCATGGTTCCTCGGAGTGCCTTGTCGCTAGGCACACCAACTACTCTACCTTTAGGTCGAGCAGGTACAACTAGTTTTGGGACCTCTTCGCCTTGGTAAGAAGTCACTGCTCCTAGTCCTTGATCCTAAGGACTCCGTCCTTGATTAGTACCTCGCTACCGTGCTCATCTAGCTGACCAATACTGATGATGCTAGAACACAGCTGCAGGAGGTAATACACATCCATTAGCGCGCGGTGCTCCTCGTTCTGGCACCTGAAGATGATGGTACCGGTAACATCATCGTCGAGCTCAGAGAAGGATTCCTTGGAGCCTGTCATATGGTTACTAGCACTAGAGTCTAGATACCACCGATGCTCCTGGTCAGTGCCCACACGTCCGAGGTGAACTTGGGCGCGTGGTTCATCAAGGTTGATGGTCTTCAGGGCCTTCCTAGGTCCTTCCACTGTCGTCGCCTCTTCTGTCTCCTCGGCCTCGATGTCGTGCAGTGCATAGAACATCGCCATCAGGATAGTGGCCTCATCCTCATCGTCGGCTTGCACCAGATGAGCCTGAGCCTTCTTTTCCTACTTGCGGTTTGGGCACTCCCATGCCTAATGGCCCATCTTCCCGCAACGCCGGTAGGCGTTGGGGTCGACCTGCTTCTTCCCCGAAGAAGCCTTGCCACGGCGCTTGCCATCGCCACCGCGACTAGAGGAGGCTGCTTTCCCAGAGTTTCTCTGAGCAGCCCACTCCTCTTCCATCAACAGGAGTTTCCCGCTGTCCTTCGTTGTTGTCGACTGCTCCAGGCGCTCGTCCACCGCCTATAGACGGTGAAAGGTCCTTGTTTGGTTTTGGTAATTGAGTAACAACTTAGGTGGACTAATTGTGTTTATGTGAGATACACAGGTGATTAGTCTACAGGTACATGTGTATGAGCAACATATGCCATGGAGGTGAAAATGGCTTGGAGATGTTGCAAAGCTCACACATGTGATGATGAAGGAGCTTATTGCACATGAGACATGACATTGAGTCATGTGATCAAGGTGGAGAAGATCAAGACAAGACTTGACTTGATGGACCGGTTGCAAGCGTGAAGGGCAAGTCGAAGGCTTTGGAGTGATGGACCGCATGACGGTGAAGCTTGAGCAAGACTTGGCGCCGATGGACGATGGCAATGGTGAAGAGCAAGTAGAGTCAAGATCGATGAACAAATATGATCATGTGATGATATGAAGTGGATCATATCATTGTTGATCGTGTTGGTGCATGTGTTGCATCGACATTGAAGGAGATGGAATGGAATGCGCAAGGCAAAGGTATAACCTAGGGCATTTCATTTCACCGGTCATAGGTGTGTAGAGAAGTTTATGACCGGGTTTAGGATAGATGGTCGTACTATCAAGAGGGGCAAACTTGTTTGCATATCGGTCATCTAGTGCCACTCGAGTGATCTAACTTTGCATTGTCGCTAGGATCGAGTGGCGTGGCAAGTTGAGTGGCTAACATCCTTTGGGAAATAATTGTGAAAATACTAACACACATACACATGGTGGTGTACACTTGGTGGTGTTGGCACATTTACAAAGGCGGTGGTGTTTGCAGGGTTGAGATGGGTTTGGGTCCCTCTCTCCCTCCCGCCTTGCAAGCTCGGTGGGATTCGGCGCTTTCGGGAAAATGGAATGCCTATTTTCTATTACGCCGGATGCAAATTCTGGTGGTTAGCACATTGGTGCAAGGGTGAAGAAGTTAGAAGTGAAAACGAGTTGGTCGCGAAGATGCCGGCATCGGTCAACTGACCGGACGCTGGATCTGAATGCACCGGACGCTGGAAGGCTGCGTCCGGTCAGGCTGACGTACGGTGACGCAGTAACTGGAGTGTGACCGGACGCTGGCTGCGTCCGATCGCGTTCGACCGGACGCGTCCGGTCATGCTCGGGAGCTTACTGGAAATGACCGGACACTGGGGGTTCAGCGTCCGGTCAGTTGAAGCTGGAGCGTCTGGTCAGGTCAAGTGACCGTTGGAACCGGGACATGTGGTCGTCTGCGAGTGACCAGACGCTGAGGTCCAGCGTCCGGTCAACACGACCGGAGCGTCCGGTCGGCCCGACCGTTGCCCAGTGAAGGGGTAACGGCTAGTTTAGCCCTTGGGGCTATAAATAGAAGTGGCCCTCGGCCATGGCTGGTGGGGAGCACCTTAAGGGACTTAGTGTCCATGCTTGTGAGTGCTTAGGTGCCTTCCATCTCACACATACTTGATAGCGATCATCCGATTGTGTGAGTGAGCGATTCTAGTGCGATTGCATCGTGAGGTTGCATCGAGTGGCACTAGGTGATCGAGTTGCAAGCCGGTGGTGCTTGTTACTCTTGGAGGTTGCCACCTCCTAGATGGCTTGGTGGTGGTCTCCGTCGAAGCACGCAAGAAGCTTGTGCGGCGCTCCGGAGAAGTGCTTGTGAGGGGCATTGTGCTCGCCCCGCGGGAGCCGCGAAGAGCAACTCTAGTAAAGCGTGTCATTGAGCTACCCTCACTCAAGGGGTAGGTTCTTGCGGCGCCCGACGTATGGGTTTAGCGGGTGATGCTAATTAGCCGCCGAACCACCAAGTGAGCGGTCGACACAACGGGGACTAGCGTGTTGGCAAACACGTGAACCTCGGGAGAAAAATCATCGTGTCAACCTTATTCTTCCCGTTGGTTTGCATCCCCGTTACACAAGCTTGGAATTACTTTTATACATATTAATCTTGTGTAGTTGCTCTTATAATTAGATAGCTTGCTTAGCTTGCTAATTACCTTCTTGCTTGTGTAGCATAGAAGTAGCTCCCTTGCGTGGCTAATTTAGTTTTAGTAACCTTGTTAGTCACATTGCTTAGTTTGTGTAGCTAAGTATTTGCGCTCTCTAATTAGGCATTGGTTGCCTTGTTATTGAGCATTGCTAGTGAGCTTTGTTAGCTTTGTGCTTTTGCTTACTAGCATGTGTAGGAGCTCCCTTGTTGCTTAAAAGTACTAGAGGCATAGGTTTGTGTGACCTTGCTCCTAGCATTGGTTAAGAGAGCTCTAGCTAGCCCGGCACCTTTGTTGCATAATTGTTATCTTTGAAAGGTGCTAGTGAACATATATAGTGGGGTATAGTCTTGGCTAGACCGATAGTTTTAATTCCGCATTTGTATCGGTTAGCCGACGCAATTAAGTTTTAGAAAAGACTATTCACCCCCCCTCTAGTCGCCATCTCGACCCTTCAAGTGGTATCGGAGCCCGGTCTCTCATTTGTGGTCTTCACCGACCCGAGAGGATGGCGCCTAATGAGCTAGATGGTTGTGAGAATCACATTTTTAATGGCACTAACTTTGCACTTTGGAAAAATCATATGCTTGATCATTTTTGTGCAAAGGGACCTAAATTTTGGTGGGTTGTCACTAGTGGTCTCTCCCATATCTTGGATCATAGAACTCTAACCAAAGCTCAAAGAGTCCTCTATGAATTTGATGCAAATGCTTGTTGTTTTCTATTGGATGCTTTACATTTTGATTTGATGAAGCAAGTAAACTACAAGGGGACCGCTCATGAGATGTGGGACTCCATCAAGGACACCTTCGGTGATTCCTCCACATGGGATGATGGAAAATTCAAGAAGGAGGATGAGTCCTAGAAGGAGACACATGAGTGTGTTGAGCATAACCACAATTTGGTGATTGTGGAAGATTGCTCCACCTCATTGTCAAGTAAGGATGATGATGATCAATCCACTACAAGTTCACTTGACAAGGTTGATGATGATGCCACAAGTGTTGCAAGTGATGATGCTACCCCATGCACACTTGATGGTGATGATGGTTCATGCTCAAGCCATGATGATGCTACTACAAGCTCTCCATCTACATCACCACATTGCTTCATGTCACAAAGTGACACTAAGGTATCAAATGATAACGTGGTTGATCATGTTGATTCATATGATGAGCTTGTTAGTAGACTTGCTAGCATGACCATGTCTTTAGAAAATGAGAAAGCTAAAACATTGAAATTAGAAAATGAAAACTCATTTCTAAAGAACTCTTGTGAAGAACATAAGAAATTAAATAATGCTTATAAATCTTCACTTGATGAGCTTAAATTGAATCATGAGACACTACTTGCATCTCATGATGAATTATTAGAAAAACAAGCTTCTCTCATTAAAATGTTTACAAAGAAACTTAAAAATAATGAGAGCTCATCACATGGGTCAATTGATCAATCACATACTATTGCTAACCCTTGTGATGTAGGCAAGAAGCATGTATCCACCTCTTGCAATGATTTATTAGATATGCCATGCTTTTCACATATATATGCTTGTTCTACTTCTATGTCTTGTGAGACTAACATTTTGAAGGAGAACAATGAGCTCAAAAATGAAGTGAAGAAATTGAGCAACAAGTTAGAGAGGTGCTACAACTCTCAAGTCACCTTTGAGCATATATTGAAGACTCAAAGAAACTATGGTGACAAGTGTGGCCTTGACTTCAAGAAGAAGATGACAAAGGGCGAAATGAAGAGAGAAAGAAAGATGAAGAAGCTACAACAAAGAAAGCTCTCTCATACCATGTGCTTCCGGTGTCATGAAGCGGGACACTTTGCAAATGGTTGCCCTAACATCGAGAAGCTCAAGTTGAAGAAAGAAGAAGAGAGGCTAAAGCATGTCAAATGCTTCAAGTACGGCACTTGGGGTCATTTTACCTCGATGTGCCCAACCAAGGAATTGGTGAAGCAACAAGTGAAGCCTCAATCAAAGCCACAAGTTGAGCAAGAGAAGACACCCCAAGAGCAAATCAAGATCACCAACATGATGGTGATGATTTAATGATCAAGAAGAAGAAAACAAGAAGGGGTGGAAAGGCAAGGCATCCAATGCAAATTCAAGATGCCAAGATGATGAGCAAGAATGACAATGAGAAGAAAGTCTATGCTCACATCAAGTGCTTCAAGTGTGGAAGTACGGGACACTTTGCCTCTAAGTGTCCTAACAAGCTTGAGAAGAAGGCTCAAGCAATCCATGAGAGGCAAGGCAATGAGAAGCACCACATGAGCAAGGAAGAGAAGGCTCAATCAAAGAGAAAGTGCTACTCATACCAGGAAAGGGGACACATGGCACATTCATGTCCCCTAGGTAAAATTTCTAAGCCTATTTCAATTGATGATCATGATATGCTTAGAAAGGATAGTAATGGTACCTCATTGGTTGCAATTGCAAAATATCCCGCTATTCATACTAAGGCATTGCCTAAGTATGTTGCTCCTAACTTGAGAGGACCCAAACATGTTTGGGTACCATCAAAAAGTGGATGAATGTGTGTAGGTACCATTGGTATTGGAGGCTTGATTCAATTATCTTCATAGTGATCATCATATATTGAATCAAGATATGAAGCTTAGTGCACATGCAATCCCAATGCCATGACAAATTAAGTGAAGTCCAAATATGCTACAACATACAAGTGTAAATTTCAAGTTGTGGTGATTTATTGGAATATTTGATGACTTGCAAATAATTGAGTTGAAGCTTGCTAGTTGGATGATCATGAGCTAAGCAAAGTATATCTCTAGTTGATCATTTCATTCGGGTGCATATGAGTTGATTGAATTAGATAAATATGCAATGTTGCTTGCTATGAGATGTTTGAATGGATAATTGCTTAGTAATCAAGTTTGGATTGATTTGTGTTGGATAAATTCATAAGATGACTTTTAGTAAGTGATTTGAATGGATATATGTCTTATGGAAGTATTCAAACAAGTTAGTATCAAGTTTGATTCATATTTGATGAAGTATAGCTCAATTGCTTGAAATCTGTCCTATATTCAAAATCTGAGCTAGCTGTGATCATAGCCATGTTTGAGTATTGAAAACTTATTGGATTGGCATGAAAATTGGTGTACATGCTCTAGACTTATGGTATAAGAAGCTGTAGAAATTTTATGAAAATTGGATAAGAAATGCTTCGGTTTTGGAGTGGTTCTTGTCAGCTATAGTGCAGCAGTTTTCAGCATGTAGCAGTGGTGGAAGAATTGAAATATGGCAGCAATCTAGAAGTCAAATGAAGCTCAAATTTTTATGGCTGCTAGATAACTTAGTGAAGCTCATCTCCACCAAATTTCATGGTATTTGGATTTGTACTTTGAGAAATATGCATAGTTCTTTGGAGAGTACAGAATCTGCCATAAAAGTGACAAGTATTGGATTGATCTAGAGTCACTTTGATTGAAAGGTCCTCAAGTTGGAAACATGTTTACAAGTGTTTGAGGTACCTAAATTTGGTTTTGAAATGATCTAGAAGCATGACAAGATATGAGTACAAGGCCATTTGATTGAGAAGTGTATTTTGCACATATTTGGTACTCAAATTGGAAGATCAAGATCAAACTTAAGATGAAGATGAAGTTTAAGTTCTAGTGACTATTGGAAATCATTTGGTAGAAAGAAAATGACTTAAACAAGAAGAAAGAAAAGGACTTAAAGAAGGAATCAAGGTTACTCATCAAGTTAAGTCCATCACTTGGATCAATCAATCAAGTCATTTCAAGTGAGTATCAAGAATGGTTCTTGGAGAGAGGTCACTTCTCCCTAGTGTAGGGGCTTGCCGCCTATGTATAGGTAAACCAAGTGTGGTACTTGGAAGGCTAACATGGAAGTGGTGATCCGAGGAACATTTGAGATGCTTAGTTGAAGCAATCAAAAGGATTGATCAAGAAAAGCAAGCAACACCCAAAAGAGAGCTAGTCATGATATTACAAGTGGTATTCTCAGATTGATGCTCTCATGCAAGCAAAGATCAAAAGATAAAGCAAGTCAACCACAACAAGAAAGTGTACTTGATCACAAGTGGAATTCATTTCATATGGGTGAAGAATGGAATTCAAATTGGTATCTATTGGTCTTCACCAAGCTTTTAATTGGACTTCACATTGCTATTGGAGTAATGAATTGGAATCTATGTGACTATCCTCTACTCCAACATAGCAAAGGTATAATTGTAATGTGCATGATCATTTCATCCCTTACTAGTATGCGGTTAGTGCATATAGTACATGCTTCATAGGATCATGCATAACAAATGAAATGTTTAAATTCATAGCCTACCACTATTGTTTGAATAATTACTTGATCTAGTGGTTAGTACATGAATTTGTTCATGAGCTAGTGAACCCAAGTACTTGACTTAATTTGGATTGCTAAACAAGTGACAAGTACAACATTGACAAGATAACCCTTAAAAGAGGTGTGAAGAAGCTTGTCATTGGTTCAAACCGGACTTGAAAGCTTAAGCAAATCCATTTAGTTCAAGTCACATAAGAAGCTCATGATAATGATAAGAGTACAAGCACAAGACAACAATGCAAATGGATATCTAGTTTGTATGTATCAACTCACAAGTGATATCTTATAAGTGGTACTCATGAAGATAGCAAATGTTCAAGAAATGGTCTTTATTGATAAATCAAACAAGTGGTTCCATACTAGAAGATTCTTTCAAATGGTATTCACTTTCTACAAGTGGTATCCATACATAGTAGACGATGGTTCCACAAGTGATCCTCAACTTTAAGTGATCAAATAAAGAATGCATCCCTCACCTATAAGAGCTTAAGTGCATAAAATGGATGACCCATGCATAGAATGATAAGATACATGTAATACAAGTTGCAAATTCTAAATGGTATCTACTTGTGGTGTCATTCCAATATTCAAGTAATGTCCATCAAAAAGGCAAGTCTCAACCATCTACCCCAAAGAGCATACCTTTGCATCAATAAGAAACACACCTTTTATGGAAATTGATGACAAAGGGGGAGAGATTGTACAAAGATATGAAGCTTGATTGAATGGGAGTGAGATTGTACAATGGGAGAGATGAGATACAAAAGAAATAGAAGGTTGGACATGGACATGGATAAAGAGGGAGCAACATTGGAGAAAAAAGAAGGATCAAAATTCTTGGACAAGAGAAGCACACAAGTAGGGGGAGCAAGCTCATGAACTTTGATTGATTGCATTTGATATATGCATAATCATGTGCTTGCTTGCATTGCATAAAGCTTTTAAATTCAATATGCATGCTTGTGTGGTGTATGCTAGTTGTAGAACTTGGATGATGATTTGATAACTAGCGTGCATAGGATGATAGCTAGACACTTAGTATGCTTTTTAAGTAATGCTAGTACCTTGCTTTTAATGTTGATCTCACAAGGTATCTAGTGTTTTATTATCAAATGATATCTAGCTAACCATGGTGCTAAGGATGAACTTAAAGGTGCAACTCCGATTGGTACACGCTTCAAAGGTTTATTCTATACACCTTAGCATCATTTTGTAGTATTTACTCTCCCATAATTTCAATCTATGCATATGTGCAAGCTTCAAATTAAATACTCTAGCACATATGTAGGGGGAGCTAATACTACCATTTCGGGTTTATGGTACTTGTCCAAAATCATTTTGACATGGTAAAATTGCTTGGACAAGCAACATGAATCCAAAAGAGCTTAATTTCTATATCTTTGTAGAGTTGTCATCAATTACCAAAAAGGGGGAGATTGAAAGGTCCTTGTTTGGTTTTGGTAATTGAGTGACAACTTAGGTGGACTAATTGTGTTTATGTGAGATACACAGGTGATTAGTCCACAGGTACATGTGTATAAGCAACATATGCCATGGAGGTGAAAATGGCTTGGAGATGTTGCAAAGCTCACACATGTGATGATGAAGGAGCTTATTGCACATGAGACATGACATTGAGTCATGTGATCAAGGTGGAGAAGATCAAGACAAGACTTGGCTTGATGGACCGGTTGCAAGCGTGAAGGGCAAGTCGAAGGCTTTGGAGTGATGGACCGCGTGGCGGTGAAGCTTGAGCAAGACTTGGCGCCGATGGACGATGGCAACGGTGAAGAGCAAGTAGAGTCAAGATCGATGAACCAATATGATCATGTGATGATATGAAGTGGATCATATCATTGTTGATCGTGTTGGTGCATGTGTTGCATCGACATTGAAGGAGATGGAATGGAATGCGCAAGGCAAAGGTATAACCTAGGGCATTTCATTTCACCGGTCATAGGTGTGTAGAGAAGTTTATGACCGGGTTTAGGATAGATGGTCGTACTATCAAGAGGGGCAAACTTGTTTGCATATCGGTCATCTAGTGCCACTCGAGTGATCTAACTTTGCATTGTCACTAGGATCGAGTGGCGTGGCAAGTTGAGTGGCTAACATCCTTTGGGAAATGATTGTGAAAATGCTAACACACATACACATGGTGGTGTACACTTGGTGGTGTTGGCACATTTACAAAGGCGGTGGTGTTTGCAGGGTTGAGATGGGTTTGGGTCCCTCTCTCCCTCCCGCCTTGCAAGCTCGGTGGGATTCGGCGCTTTCGGGAAAATGGAATGCCTATTTTCTATTACGCCGGATGCAAATTCTGGTGGTTAGCACATTGGTGCAAGGGTGAAGAAGTTAGAAGTGAAAACGAGTTGGTCGCGAAGATGCCGACATCGGTCAACTGACCGGACGCTGGATCTGAATGCACCGGATGCTGGAAGGCTGCGTCCGGTCAGGCTAACGTACGGTGACGCAGTAACTGGAGTGTGACCGGACACTGGCTGCGTTCGATCGCGTTCGACCGGACGCGTCCGGTCATGCTCGGGAGCTTACTGGAAATGACCGGACACTGGGGGTTCAGCGTCCGGTCAGTTGAAGCTGGAGCGTCCGGTCAGGTCAAGTGACCGTTGGAACCGGGACACGTGGTCGTCTGCGAGCGACCAGACGCTAAGGTCCAGCGTTCGGTCAACATGACCGGAGCGTCCGGTCGGCCCGACCGTTGCCCAATGAAGGGGTAACGGCTAGTTTAGCCCTTGGGGTTATAAATAGAAGTGGCCCTCGGCCATGGCTGGTGGGGAGCACCTTAAGGGACTTAGTGTCCATGCTTGTGAGTGCTTAGGTGCCCTCCATCTCACACATACTTGATAGTGATCATCCGATTGTGTGAGTGAGCGATTCTAGTGCGATTGTATCGTGAGGTTGCATCGAGTGGCACTAGGTGATCGAGTTGCAAGCCGGTGGTGCTTGTTACTCTTGGAGGTTGCCACCTCCTAGACGGCTTGGTGGTGGTCTCCGTCGAAGCGCGCAAGAAGCTTGTGCGGCGCTCCGGAGAAGTGCTTGTGAGGGGCATTGTGCTCACCCCGTGGGAGCCGCGAAGAGCAACTCTAGTAAAGCGTGTTATTGAGCTACCCTCACTCAAGGGGTAGGTTCTTGCGGCGCCCGACGTACGGGCTTAGCGGGTGATGCTAATTAGCCGCCGAACCACCAAGTGAGCGGTCGACACAACGAGGACTAGCGTGTTGGCAAACACGTGAACCTCGGGAGAAAAATCATCGTGTCAACCTTATTCTTCCCGTTGGTTTGCATCCCCGTTACACAAGCTTGGAATTACTTTTATACATATTAATCTTGTGTAGTTGCTCTTGTAATTAGATAGCTTGCGTAGCTTGCTAATTACCTTCTTGCTTGTGTAGCATAGAAGTAGCTCCCTTGCGTGGCTAATTTGGTTTTAGTAACCTTGTTAGTCGCATTGCTTAGTTTGTGTAGCTAAGTATTTGCGCTCTCTAATTAGGCATTGGTTGCCTTGTTATTGAGCATTGCTAGTGAGCTTTGTTAGCTTTGTGCTTTTGCTTACTAGCATGTGTAGGAGCTCCCTTGTTGCTTAAAAGTACTAGAGGCATAGGTTTGTGTGACCTTGCTCCTAGCATTGGTTAAGAGAGCTCTAGCTAGCCCGGCACCTTTGTTGCATAATTGTTATCTTTGAAAGGTGCTAGTGAACATATATAGTGGGGTATAGTCTTGGCTAGACCGATAGTTTTAATTCCGCATTTGTATCGGTTAGCCGATGCGATTAAGTTTTAGAAAAGACTATTCACCCCCCCTCTAGTCACCATCTCGACCCTTCAGACGGCCTGTCACATCCTCAAGGGTGAGGGTGGACAAGTTCAGCATCGTCTCTATGGAGAGAGGGATCTGGATGTACTTTGCCGGCACGGAGTGGAGGTACTTGGAGACCGTCTCCTCTTCGTCGATGGTGATGCCATGGCTCTTCAACTTGCTGATGAGCATTTGCAGGCGGAGGGAGAAGTCGTCCACCGTTTCACCATCCTTGAACTTGAGGTTGGCGTACTCCTACTTTAGAAGTTGGGCCATCACCTTCTTTGCGCGGTTGGAACCGACGCGTATCGTCGCAATAGCCTCCCACGCCTCCTTAGCCAAGCTCTTCGCCCCCAACGGCTCCCTATACTCCACCGGTACAGCAGCGAGGATAGCCTCCAACGCTAACATGTCATCCTCCTCATTATTCGTGCCCTTATCAACAGCATTCTAGAGCCGTCGGGCTCTGAGCTTGATCTTCATGGTCATCGACCACTCTCCATAGTTGGTGCGAGTCAGCGTCGGCCAACTGGTGCCGCTGACCTCCCGCACCGTGCGAACAACGACCCTCGGTCGTGGCTGGGTAGCCATAGCAGTGCCACTGCTATCGCCCATCTCTGAACCGCCCGTCATCGCCAGCGGTTAGTCTGGCGACAGCGCTTGTACGGCTCCGATACCACTTGTTGGCCCACAGGATCACTGGCTCAGGTGAGTGAACCACTCACCAGTCTTGTTGAGCACCCGCTAGTGTTACCGAGCACCCACTAGCCGTGCCGACCACGAACAAGCGTTGTCCGTCCCCATACACTATGGTTGGAGCTAGAAGAAAAAGGGAGAACAGAGCAAGCACACACAATATAAGACACCAGCGTTGGCCGAAGCCCTGTCTGTGTGATGGCAAATCTAAACTTTCTTTACTGAGTTGCCGTGGTAGTCTATTTATACAACTCTATCCATCTAGTCCTAATACAGTGCGCATGCTGTAACAGTAACTAGATAACATACAAGGTTGACTCTACGCCGGCCACTGCATGTGCCTACAGTGCTGCAGGTGAGTCATGCGGCGCCTGCACCTGCAGCGGCTATAGTATCACAGCAGAGGGCCTTTTCAGCGCCGCCTTCCCTTGCTGTGTTCACACAAGGTAGCAGTAGATTATCTAACACTTGAGGTGTTATTTGTTGGCTATCCATTGTATGTTGATGTATAATGTATATAGAGCCTCTACTCTTCTCAAGATTTATGGCAACTGTAGGTGAAGTGCTCGCTTCACTTCCGAGCCAATGGGTACTCAACATTATTTCTCACTGATTCAAGATGTTTCCTTAACCTTTTAGTTTTTTGGTTTATACTGATTCTGCGTGTATTTTATTGTTCAAGAGTCTAGAAAGATTTCTATGCTAACAATTGCTCAACATATATTTTTTCAGAACTAAACCTAAGACGCCACTTGCCTAAACCTGTCAATTATGCAGTCTCTTCTACTTGCAAATTCAAAGCTATTTTTCCTTGTAACTATCTATCATATCCCACTGAGGCAGATTAGTAGCTTATTTACTTGCAAATTATGCCTTCATCTTAATCTTGCCTAGCATTGTGGTGGTGGGACCCATGCTAATAAAATATATGCTTTGGAAAAAGTGAAAAGACCAACTGTTTTTATGAATAATCTATTAAGCTAGTGTCCAAATGACATGGCTTGGCTATAAGCCAAGCTTATTGGCCTTGCTCTTAGCTTAAGGAATATATCATGGTTTTTATTTTTCATTTCAGAAGTGCTAAAATGATTGTTGCTAAGACTTAATGAGCTACACAATGCAGCATTCAACTGTCATATCCTGAAAATTTTATTTGATAATTTGCTTTCATGTGAACTCTCAGCTTATAAATAATGTTTGTCTGGATGTAATCTCAGATGGGAAGCTATATTGCAATATATATTATTCTTTACGCAATGAATTCTTTTTAATTTCTTGTCAGAGTCAGGAGTCTAGGATAAGTAGTTTCCTAATGGTAAACTTCCGCATCTTACCATTTCCTTTTCAGCATGATATTTTGTTTTGGACTGCACACTTCAGAGTTCAGTCACACCCTAAACTCTGATCAAGTGAAACTATTACATTTTTAGCTAGCACTCTCTTTGCATCTTTACTAATTTTCTGCATTGATCGTACTGGCAGATTCATAAGCCTTTGTGCTATCTGACATACTCTTTATTTTTGCTGAAAAATTATGTAGGTTAGCAGTTGTTTACATGCACGATGATTCAAATCTTCTGATCGCACTTTTCAATGAAAACTTGCAAATGTGGGAATTAGAGCACTTTCTTCCGCTTGTCTGTATCCCTAGATTCACCATTATTGAGTTGTGCATTGCTTACTATAATTAACAGTTATATCTAAAGCTAGTTTGTAAAGCTTTCAAATTCGTGTGAGTTCATTCATATAAATATTGGATCTAGCTCAGTTCATAAGGTAGTGGACAGCGGTAGACTGTTTTGGTTTAACAACTTGCGTGCCAAATGTTTTACTGAATTTATGCTACCTTGTATATCAGGAATTACACTGGCTTGAGTGGAAATAAAACAACTTGCATGTCAAATGTTTTGTGTTAACAACTTGCATGTCAAATGTTCGTTCAAACGCCTAGCACTGATATAATAACTTTTTCTATATTTTCTTCATATGCATGTTTATGGCTTCATGCTCATATGCATGTTTATGACTTTATGCAATCTCACACATGCTAGTGATAAGGCCATAAAGCCTTATTCATAGTAGCACAATAGCATGCTACAAAAAGCATTTCATATATACACATTGCAAATATCAAAGAATGTTTCTTTTCTGTTTCTGACCCTAGGAACCAAACCAGTTTGCTTTGATCTTTGGTCTTAGCATCATGTATGAGTGAGTGTATAGTTAGATGATTCCTGAATAGTTTAATTGCCGAATAAACAATAAAATTTATCTCCTAGGCGCCCACTGAACCTATCCGGCCCACCTATGCTAAATTTTTTTCTCTGATGGAACATTGTCGTCTGAGAATTTTTAGACGATGTTGGTCTCATCGTTGTCCTGTTTATGCAGCTAGGAACAAGCAGAAAGATAGCAGTACCAGAGTGTGGAACTGGTGTCCCTTGATACCTTCATGGCTCCAAAGTTGAGTATTTTGTGGTTTCTCTGGGAAGCCATTTTATTGTAGACTATCGGGCTATCTCTTCTATTTTGGTTCTCAAGTGTCTAAGCGTTACCAACTAGATATGTTAGGCAAAACATATTAGCTGCAGACGGTCCGATAATCAAATTGATATCACCATAAATATTCATTTCTAGAAACAGATATTAGGATTGTTCTAGAAAAACAGGTGTTCATAGGAATCCTTGCCTGCTACGCGACAATAAAAAATATTATTTAGAAACACATTCCACAGTATGAT